>NC_069508.1:194475557-194775557 GCF_027579735.1 Bombina bombina | reverse complement strand
CCCTTCCTAACCAGGAGATTGGTTTATTGGACCATGAGGATAGAGTAGCCTTAATGTGGTTTCTTAGAGGGTCAAAGTTTAAGGGAATTATTTCTTGTAGGTATGGTGTAATTAATATCCCCAAATATTTCAATGCTTTAGGCTGGTGTTTAAACTTGTGTAAGTGTAATATATGTAAATCTTCAGGAGGTGAGTCTAAGTTAATAAATTCTGATTTTGTGTTATTAATGCGGAAGTTGGACAACATTCCATATCTCTGAAACAGAGACATTAGGGAAGGAATAGATGTAGGAAGGTTCGTAAGGGTGAGTATGACGTCGTCCGCGTATAAGGAAACTTTATATTCTTTTTGTCCTATGGTAATGCCGGAGACTTGGGGCATTGTCCTAATATGGGCTGCCAGGACCTCCATTGCCATAATAAATAGGGTTGGGGAAAGTGGGCACCCCTGCCTAGTGCCGTTATTTATGTGAAAAGGGTGAGAGAGCGAGTCATTTATTTTTATTTTCGCCCTAGGGCTGTTATATAGTGCAAAGATCATATGGATAAATTGATTGTTGAATCCAAATTTTCTTAAGGTCTGAGTTAGAAAAGGCCAGCTAAGACGATCAAATGCCTTTTTGGCATCGAGTGAAAGAACTATAGATGGGATATGGTGAGTTTTAGCGTATTCTATAATATTTATTATCTTGATGGTGTTGTCACAGGCCTCCCTACGTGGGGTGAAACCTACTTGGTTAGTATGAGGTCCGGGAGAACTTTATTCAGTCGAGTGGCCAGAATTTTAGCATACAGTTTAATGTCTAGATTTAACAGTGATATGGGTCGGAAATTGGAGGGTGTTGTAGCTGGTTTGCCGGGTTTGGGTAACACCACTATATGTACCTCTAGCATAGAGGAGGGGAATTGCGCTCCATCCATGATGGAGTTAAATAGTTTCGTCAAATGGGGTACTATAGTGTCTCTGAACGTCTGGTAATATTTAGCTGAAAGCCCATCAGGGCCTGGGCTTTTCCCTGGTTTTAAGTCCTGAATTGCATGCGTGTTTTCTTGCGGAGTGATGTATGAGGTGATATCCTTTAACTGTGTGTCGTCTATAGATGGGAGTTAGCATTCTTGAAGGAATTTGTGGGTGGCTTCTGAAAGTTGATCTGCTGGGGTCTCGGAGTGTATGTTATATAAAGTAGAATAGTAGGTGTGAAATACCTTTAAGATATCTGGGGTGGTTTTCTGAGGTGGTTTATCTGGAGTGTGTATTTCAGAGATGTATGATTTGAGTTTTCTTTTTCTAAGTGATCTCGCTAGGTATTTACCTGCTCTGTTCCCTTCGAAATGAAACAAGCTACTTGTTTCTTGTTTTAAAGTATGATATTCTATCTGTAAATAGTCGTCTAATGCCTTCCGTGTAGCTGTTATCTCGTCTAAGATAGAAAGATTTGTTGGAGAGAGCTTGTGCTGTAGGGTGAAGTGTGCAAGTTTTACAGTGAGGTCTTTATATTTTTGTTGTCTTAACCGATTAATCTTAGATTTAATTTTAATAAGTTCACCCCTAAGGAAGCATTTATGTGCCTCCCAAACTGAAAACTGGTTTGGTGTTGAAGGGACATTAAAAAGAAAGTATTCCTCCAAAGTTTTATGTAGTTTTATAACATTATCTGCATCACCCAGCAGGGCGTCATCTAGCATCCAATTGTAATGATTTGTGGTACGTTCTGGCCAATTAATGTGTAATTGAACTGCAGAGTGATCTGACCATGGGGTGGGTGTGATTGAGCATTTAGTGATTTGGGATAAGCCAGATTGGTTAGTAAAGATATAGTCAATCCGGCTATAGGATTTGTTCGGGTAGGAATAAAACGTGTAATCCCTGGTTTCTGGGTGGAGGTATCGCCATGTATCGTGTAAGTTGTGTATTTTAAGATTCTTCCAGATATATGTATGAAATTTAGTATTGCCTCTGGTGAGGGGGTTTGTACAGTCTAGTTGTGGTTGTAGTGGGAAATTAAAGTCTCCTCCCAGGTATATTGGCCCCTTAGAAGAATCCAATAGTTTGGTGAATAATTTGACAAAAAATGGTTTGGGAGTGGTATTTGGTGCGTATATAGTAACTAGGGTTATAGGTTGACCATATAGGAGACCTATCAAACCCAGAAGTCTGCCTTCTGTGTCAGATATCTTGTTTAGGAGTGTAAAGGGTAGTGACTTTTTAAGCAAAATGCTTACGCCACATTTCTTGGTAGGGCATGTGTTGTGGTAGTGTTGAGTGTATGTGCGGCCTAGATATTTTGGGTAGCTCTTTTTTTTAAAGTGCGTCTCCTGAAGATAGATAATGTCTGCCCCTCTCTTTGCTAAATCTGAAAGTGCCTTGGAGTGCTTGCATGGAGAGTTCAACCCTTTTGCGTTTTGGGATAGATTCATTAAAGGATGTGGTTCCTTGTTATTTCTGTGAGCCATGAGTCTGGTGTATGTAAATGTGTAAGGAAATGAGAGCAATATGTATTAGATTAGTGCTGCGTTGTAGATGTTGGCCTGCCATTTTTGCACAGAGGGTACACACTTTACCATAGCCTTCATAACTTATTAAAAGAACAAAACAATAAATATTGAGAACATATTCTGAAAACAATAACAAAAAAAACATTAACAAAATAAGCAATACAAACACGTCTCTAAGTCTATTAATATACATAAATTAGAGTACAAGTCCTTTGGGGGGGACAATATAAAAGAACGGGTCTCTTAATATTATATTATCATTATTCCAGCACGACACCACATTGGGTCTAGAGGGACACCTGAAAAAAAAAAAAAACCTGGGGAGTGGTGATTGGCTGTATGAGGGTGACCTGGGGTGACTCAATACTATGAATAATCATCAAAGAGTTAGGAGAGAAAAAGGGGGGTGAGAAGATACCATATTAATGTCACAAGTGTCTATAATATTACCTGAGAGTGTGTCTCATCTCCCAGATCCATTCGATTAATAGGAATGTCCATATAGGTCAATCACAAATGTGAGTGACTATTACCAGAGCAGGGAGCAACGTTAATCTTCATCAGAGTCAAGATGGTGAGGTGGCTTCTGAGGAGATGTATCTTTGCGACCTTTGCCTTGCTTTGGGTCAGATGTTTTGCGTGGCATTTTAGTGTGCCATCGCGTCAGATTGGATTTTATACTTTTGGGTAACGCTGTAGTAGGGGGTTGGTCAGGAGGTTCTGTCGAGGGTTGATCTATACCCAGGTCTTTGCAAAAAGATGATGTATCTTCAGGTGAGTGACAGGTGTATCGTCGATCATTCTGGATCACTATTAGGTGGACGGGGAAACCCCATCTGTCGGGAATCTTCTTGTTCCTAAGTAAGGATGTGAGCGGGATAAATTCTTTTCTTATCTGTAAAGTTCTTGTGGAGAGGTCCTGATAAAATTGTATCACGTTACCCCTGAACTTGACGGGTTGGTGTCTGCGAGATTGGTTAAGCAGCATCTCTTTTTCAAGGAAATTTTTAAATCTGATAATAACATCCCTGAGAGGGGCATTATCAGGAGGTTTAGGCCTGAGGGCCCTATGGGCTCTTACCCATAGAATGTAATTTGGGTAAGCAGATTCTTTGATAGAGGTAAATAGAGATTGTAAATATTCATGAAAGTCTTTCGGCAAGATGGCCTCTGGAATACCTCTCAGTCTTAGATTTTTCCTCCTGCTCCTATTCTCAAGATCATCGATCTTGTCCATTAATGTGGTGATTGTTTCTTGGTGTGTTGTAGTTTTATCCTCAATTCTGTGGATATCTTCTCTCACTTCCTCGGTCTCTGCTTCCAGCATGTCTACTCTGGAACCTAGGTTGTGTAGGTCTTGTTTAATTTCCAGCAATTCTTCACGTAAACATGTTCGAAAGATTGTAGAGATCTCTTGTTTTGTTGCAAATTGAGATAGGAGCGTTGCAGGAATGCTATCGGGTATTTTAGGTGAGGATGAGGATTCCGTCACAGGATCCTCCTGGCTTGGCGTAGAAGAATGCTTATTTTGAGAGAGAATGGCGGATGATGGGTGCTCTGTAGTAAAAAAGGATGACACAGTGTGAGATTTTGTTTAAGTGTGTTTCAAAGCCTTCTCAGATTTAGAGTGTCTTTTAGCCGCCATCATGATAATGCTGGTAATGTGAGGCAGTATAGCCTCTTTAAAAGCAGGAAATATCTAACACTTTGAGTGTAAGAGATAATGGAAATTGTTGATTTGTTTTCCAGTAGTTTGTGTTCAACACCTTTTTCGGTATCTTGTGTGTCAATTAAGTGTTATATGTGCACTGTGTTCAACAGAGGTATGTGAGCGTAGGGGAAGAAATCACACTTTAGCAGAGTTCATCAGCCTCACATGTCTTATTACTGTAGTTTGAAAGCGCCCTGCTTTTTGTTTTTTCTTAGTTTGTGTTTAAAAACAGAAATAGTAGCTTGAAATCAAATAGCTGGAGGGAGCAACACTTTGTCAGCAGTTACTGTCAGGGATAATGCAGATTTTATTCGTTACAAGTGTGCCTTATATCCACTTAGTACCTTGTCTGTATAAACACTCTAAGAGAAGTTGGGAATACTTCCTGAGCTCTATTGGGTCTTTTTTTTCCCTTTCCCCCTTGCTTATGGTTTAAAGTGTGGGAGCAGAGGGGCAATAATCACACACAAAGCTGCCCAATTAGTGTGATAGGTCTTATGGAGACTGTTTCTCTGACTGCTAAGTCGAATGGCAGCCCCTGTGTATGAATCTCCTTTTTACAATGTAGGGCTGGCTCTTCCCTCTATATGCCTCAGGCCGCAGCTATGGCGGGCAATGTGGTGCTGTGTTTGTTCTACAAGGGGTGTGTGGCAGCCCCTGTTATTGACAGACCTTTAGCTCCGCTACGGAGACCGGATGTTAGTGTGGATCACTGCTTGCGGGGTGGCAGACTGAGGAGGAAGATCTTTACCTTCGCTGCCGAAGCAGCGCTGCTGGAATGGCCGCCGTCTCTCTGAGAGCTCTATTAAGGTAAGCTCCCGGTTGCGCTCAGTAGCGATCTCTGTAAACTGTCCTCAGGGACCGGGTAGTAGTGTCCAGTATTCAGAAATCAAAGGGGCTGTTCCGCTGAAGCTGGTTCAACAGACGCCTGACAGATGCATCTCAGGCAGTTGAGATGGGGTAAGGAAGTTGTATGGCGCCCCACGTTCTCTGAAGAGTTTCTTATTTGACCCAAATAAATAGATATAGGGTGATATTTAGTGATCCATCGATGCCTCTTGTATGAAGGCTACTCCTGATTATATAAAGGTATTATTTGGCTCAACATAACACCTCCAGGTCAGTGATTTAAGAGCCCTTCTTTGCAGAGCACCGGAGTTACACAGCCATCTTAGCTCCAGCCAGGCTCCGCCCTCGGCTGTGGTGCTGTTTTAACGCTGAAAATACCATATTTCCAGCGTTAAAAGATGAACTCACAGACTTGTAATCTAGCTGTATGTAAATTATTCTAGTTGTTCTTTTAAAAGAATAGCAAATCAGAACAAATTATATTCTGCTAAAATGAAAATGCTGAATTTTTTTTGACACAAATAAAAGTTTTCTTGTTATATTTAATATACAAACAAAAATATTTTTTTTTTTTTTTTTTGCAAACAGAAAAGAATTGTAATAATTTTTCTCCATGATAAATCTTAAGATTTTTTCCGTCTGCGACAGGAAATTGATTTTTAATACATTTGTTTAGTCTAATGTTAAATCAGTAATACCAACGGATTTATCACATTCTTTTCTCTTATTTGAAACAATACCAGATAAATTCATGGAATGCAGAAGAAGTATTAAGGAATGTGTTAATATAAGGATGTCATCTGTTTCAGCGTTATCCAGTTGGACAACCTATATTAGCCTTGATTACTATTGGAAATTGTACTCAAGTGAAATACATATTGCAAGTATAGGGCAAACATCTGTGCACTTGTATTACAAGTTGAAAGTACAGTTTTCTTACTCAAGCTCTAGTATTGATTGATCGCAAGTTACCAAAGCTGACAGTAGAACATGAATCTGATTGTGAAGTTACAAGAAAATTATTAGTTACATGTACCGTAATAGAAATGAAAATCAATTATACACTGACCTATCAGCATGAATATCCCTTACAAAACACGTGTTTACATAAATATCATTAATCTTTTTACATTAAAAAAAAAATAGCAAGACTTGTAAATTAATTAGTTATACATTTGTGCTTGGACATTATGGGCTAGCAATTAGTGCTCTGAAAATTAAGATCCATTCTCTGGTTAATTTTCTAAAATTGCTCCAAATGCCCTCAAAATAGAGGGCATTTTAGTTTTCTATTAAAAAATGTAGCATAGGCAGTTTTGGGGCTTTAAAGTTGGTGGGAGTGTGGTGTTAAAAAAAAAACTGCACTGACAAGTGCCTTTATATAGCGGTCTAGTGGAACTGTGTGTTACCATAGACCACAATGTAAATATATATGTATATAAATAAATACATATATATTTATGTGTTTAAATGTGTATATACGCATACTAACACATAAATATATATGTATATACATATATATTTAAAAATGCTGCCCATCACTGCGCTACTTACCTCCTTTGTTGCAGGAGGTTCAAATGCCATCTGTGACGTCATCAGAATGAGGCTTCCATAGGAGCCTATGGAAGTAATCTCTCGTGAAAGCAATTTGCGATTAACTTCTAATACCAGTGCACATTATCGTATTACAAAGTGGAGCGTATTACAAAGTGGATCGCTAATATCGCTTGCATGCAAGCAATAGTTAGCACTCCACTTGTTATCTGGCCCAATGAGTGTACAGTACATTTGTATATGATGTGTCATTTATTCTTTATAAAAATTTCTTTTTAAAATTAGATTTTAATTTGCAATGGTATTGGTCTAGAAAGACATTATGGTATATTAATATCTCACATAAAAAAATGGTTGTGATTTTTCCCAGTCATGATAATGAGCTTTTAAACATTTTTTACACTGTGAAACATGTTTTGTGAAAAGGTGCGGTTTCTACCATTTAAA
The DNA here is from genome assembly GCF_027579735.1 of Bombina bombina. Lineage (NCBI taxonomy): Eukaryota > Metazoa > Chordata > Amphibia > Anura > Bombinatoridae > Bombina > Bombina bombina. The sequence continues at coordinate 194,768,500 of NC_069508.1, read as the reverse complement.
TTAATGAGCCGCTTAATTCTCACAAACCTGTAAGGTCTCTTTGCACCAATCATATTCCTGCAATTCTAGTTGGGACAGTGAGAAACTACAGATTTGCAAGAAAGAACCAACTTATTAGTTTAAATAGTAGAAATTGTGCTTTTATACTAAATATGTTTCATAGTGTGAGAAATGTTAATCTCTTTTTAAGTATGGTTCAAGCTTTACTGTAAATCTCATAGTTAAACATATCTGTTTATATATAACAGTAACACCAAAAGTCAAAGGACTAGAGCATAAAATACCTATATACAGTATATACATATATACATACATATACATATATACTGTAGATATGTATATATAATCAAAGTATTATAAAGAGGAAAATGTATGCATGAATATATATATATATATATATATATATATATATATATATATATGCCAAAAAGGTATGGTATAATATATTTTAATTCATATCATCAAATATCCAATGAAAGAAGCAATGTCCAAATCTCTCCTAATAAATTCTGAGTTCCAATAAGGCACAATTTCTTTCTTCAATTAATGACCAACTGAACGATGTTGCTGATATTGAACTTTAAACAAAAACATAAATAGCATAATAAACCCCAGCTCAAACAATAATCAGTATATATAGAAAGCATTCCAAGAGCTCTGCACTCACTTTACTTTAATAATAGCTACCCAGGGCGCATTCAAAATACACATAAACAAGCCAAGAAAGAAGGCACTCCCCGGGATTTATAATCCAATGTTGGGTTTATTGAAAAACTATAATGATGTTTCTGGGTGTTATCCCCGTCCTCAGACCTTAAAATTACAGTGCAACAGTGACCATACTTATATCTTACCCAACACCAAACACCTACAAAGTCTCCAGAACGTCCACGGCATCTCCACCGCACCACTGCGCAAGTTAGGTGGTTGCCATGGCAACCAGAACTCAGGTCAGCTAAAAACAGAATATACAAATACAAGAGACAGATAAACACTGTTTGTTAGCAATGCAATCTACAAACTATGCTATAAATTACTATGAAGCCTACCTAATTCTCAAGCATCAGAAACAGAAATATAAATTACTGGTTAATTATTCCTAATTTTAATCCTAATTTTAATCATAACCCAGTGCACATATTAATCAGATGCTATCACGGTTAAGGTTAGTCTGCCTCCTATACTATCTTTCCTTCAGTAGTTTCCTACAATTCTAATATACATATTATTATAGTACCAATGTTGCCTGGCAGATTATCTAAATCTTTGTCATAATTTTTAATTTAAATAAAGTGCCAGTCAACATTAGTGTTTAGACCTTTTAGCATCAAAGTGTCTAAGTTAAAGATTCATCTTGACTCCCTCTGTAGAAGTAATTTTGCTCTATCACCCCCCCCTAGCGAGAGGTGGAATATGGTCTATTATCACATATCATAGATCTGCTACCGTATGGCCAGTCACAGCAAAATGCATTGCAACCAGTTGCTCACATTGTCGATTTTTAATTGCCATCCTAATTGCTGCCATATGGTTGGCCATACAGGTACGCAGATCATCAATAGTTTTCCCTACATAATATAGTCCACAGGGACAATGAAGTAGGTAAACTATAAAATTAGTTGTGCATGTTACTCTATGCTTGATGAAGTACTTTCTATTGGTGGAGGGATGCACAATCATTTTTGTATTTCTGAGTCCATTACATGTAGTACAACCCACACATCTGTAGCAGCTAGGTTTAGTTTGATTCAGCAATGTGTTCTGTCTATAAATCTCACTAGGATCCACCCTAAAATGGGTATCTCAAATGGATTTCGATCTCTTAAAACCCACTCTTGGGGGGACCCATATTCGCAAATGGTAGTGATTTGTCAGACTTCACAATGTGCCAGTCCTTCCGTATTGTACTTGGCAGTTCTTTTTATCAACTGAATAAGTCATCAAGAAGGTCATCCTAGGATCTCCATCACTCCTTCCTTTAGCAATTAGATTGCTTTCTTGATTCTAGTGCATATTCTAGAATGCCAATAATTGTGCATCTTTCTGAGCCTCATCATAGTCTCGCTGGATGAATCTATTATGCATCTCTAGTAGTTGCTGACGGGCTTGTGTCTGTTCACTATTATTGCGAACTACCCGTTTAAATTGTGAAATAGGTAGAGCACTCTTAAGCGCTGGAGAATGACAACTAGATGCTTCTAATAGTTAATTCCTATCCGTGTCCTTACGGAATAGAGTGGTACACAGCTTTTCATCCTGTTTATAGATTCTTAAATCTAAGAAATCCATGGTCTCATGAGTACATGGTATCTTGAATTGTAGTGTCGGTATCTTTTGGTTAAACCATAACCATAGATCTGCTTCTGTGCCATCCAAGATTACAAAGAGATCATCAAAATATCTCCTAAAAAGTAAAAACTTGATTTGGGTTTGCTGAAATAAATTGGTTGTATACTGTTCAAATTCGGCCATTTACAGATTTGCGTACTATGGGGCCGCATTGGACCCCATCACTGTACCCAGTAGTTGAAGATAGAAGATGTTTTCAAACATAACTGTAGTAATTCCAAAACCCATTCCATCCTGCCTTTGAAATTTTAAAAAAATACAAATTAATGAAAACAAAATCCATATTTATACCATTCTTTAATTAAATATTTTATATTAATATTAATATTTTAGTTTGTATTACAAATATTTTTATCGTTTAAACGGATCTGCTCCTTATGCTAAAACACTAAAAGGGGACACCATTGTCAAAATAAAACTTTGATGACAGAACACACAATTGTAAAGGGACACTGAACCCAAATTTTTTCTTTCGTGATTCAGATAGAGCATGACATTTTAAGCAACTTTCTAATTTACTCCTATTAATACATTTTCTTTATTCTCTTGGTATCTTTTTTTGAAATGCAAGAATGTAAGTTTAGATGCCGGTCCATTTTTGGTGAACAACCTGGGTTGTTCTTGCTGATTGGTGGATAAATTCACCCACCAATAAAAAAGTGCTCTCCAGAGTTCTGAACAAAGAAAAAAGCTTAGATGCCTTCTTTTTCAAAAAAAGATAGCAAGAGAACGAAGAAAATTTGATAATAGGAGTAAATTAGAAAGTTGCTTAAAATTGCATGCTCTATCTGAATCACGAAAGAAAAAAATTGGGTTCAGTGTCACTTTAAATAACTTTCCAATTCACTTCCATGATCTAAATGTGCACAATCTTTTTATATGTTTACTTTCTGATGCACCAGCACCTATTGAGCATGTGCAGGAATTGACAGTATATATGTATATGCATTTTGTGATTGGCTGATGGCTGTCACATGATGCAGTGGGAGGAAAAATAGCTCTAACTTTAAAATTCTTCACAAAGAAATATACTACTCATTTAAAATTCAAACTACAACAACATATCTGTAAAAAAAATGACTATTTTTTTAATCTCTATGTAAATATGTTTCCTCAAAGTTTCCTCGCTAGCCACATCCCCTTGTAGAGGGATTTTAATTATCCAATCAGGAAACATGAGAATGTATGTCAAATAAACATGTCCTTTTAAAGAGACAATAAAGTCAAAATTAAACTTGTACAGAGCTTTAAGACACTTTCTGAATTATTTTCATTATCAAATTGTACACAGTATTTTTATATGCACACTTTTGAGGCACCAGCTTTTATTGTTCATGTGCAAGACTTCACAGTGTGTGTATATGTATATATTTATATATGAGTCTGTTATTGACAAATGACTATCACACTATACACTAGGGCTGCAAATTAAAGCAAATTTAAAGGACCAGTCAACACAGTAGATTTGTATAATCAACAAATGCAAGATAACAAGACAATGCTATAGCACTTAGTCCGACCTTCAAATGAATAGTAGATTTTTTTTACGACAATTTTAAAAGTTATGTCTTTTTCCACTCCCCCTCTACCATGTGACAGCCATCAGCCAATCACAAATGCATACACGTACCATGTGACAGCAATCAACCATTCACAAATGCATACACACTTATTTTTGCACATGCTCAGTAGGAGCTGGTGACTCAAAACGTTTAAATATAAAAAGACTGTGCACATTTTGTTAATGGAAGTAAATTGGAAAGTTGTTTAAAATTGCTGCTCTATCTGAATCATGAAAGGTTAATTTTGATTGCGTGTCCCTTTAAGTAAATTTAAAAATACTGCTTATTTAATATTCAGAGTAAGTGTTATTGCATTATCTTTTATATTTTTGATGATTTTGCAAATCCGCTGTTTTTAACAGTCCTTTGTGTACAGTATTTAAATTTGAGAAAAATATCAAGCATGCTATTTTATTATCCAGAGATTTTGAAATGAAATGATGTGTATTTTTGTTAAATTAGATTACCTAGAGTAAATTAAATCAGACATTCAATTTACATCAGATTCTTGAAGTATCTGCACGTAATCCACCTTTTACGTTAGAAAGAGAGATTTACTGTACTTTTCCAACCTAATATATTTTTTTGTTGGATGCTTCTCGGGACTGCAATTATAGTTGCAAAAGCTTTAATGAAAATATTATTTACATTTAGGAGTTATTACATGTTTTATAAGTAAAGTTACTCACCCAACAGAAAGTTTTGTATTTAAAAGGTGCATCAAACTAAAGTAAAAAAAGTAAAGCAGGCAAAGTAATGAATGTGTATTACAATGTTTTTTTGTGTGCATTATTTAACATACAGTGGGGAAAAAAGTATTTAGTCAGTCACCAATTGTGCAAGTTCTCCCACTTAAGAAGATGAGAGAGGCCTGTAACTTTCATCATAGGTATACCTCAACTATGAGAGACAAAATGTGGAAACAAATCCAGACAATCACATTGTCTGATTTGGAAAGAATTTATTTGCAAATTATGGTGGAAAATAAATATTTGGTCACCTACAAACAAGCAAGATTTCTGGCTCTCACAGACCTGTATCTTCTTCTTTAAGAGGCTCCTCTGTCCTCCACTCATTACCTGTATTAATGGCACCTGTTTGAACTTGTTATCAGTATAAAAGACACCTGTCCACAACCTCAAACAGTCACACTCCAAACTCCACTATGGTGAAGACCAAAGAGCTGTCGAAGGACACCAGAAACAAAATTGTAGACCTGCACCAGGCTGGGAAGACTGAATCTGCAATAGGCAATCAGCTTGGTGTGAAGAAATCAACTGTGGGAGCAATAATTATAAAATGGAAGTCATACAAGACCACTGATAATCTCCCTCGATCTGGGGCTCCACGCAAGATCTCACCCCGTGGAGTCAAAATGATCGCAAGAACGGTGAGCAAACATCCCAGAACCACACGGGGGGACCTAGTGAATGACCTGCAGAGAGCTGGGACCAATGTAACAAAGGCTACCATCAGTAACACACTACGCTGCCAGGGACTCAGATCCTGCAGTGCCAGACGTGTCCCCCTGCTTAAGCTAGTACATGTCCGAGCCCGTCTGAAGTATGCTAGAGAGCATTTGGATGATCCAGAAGTGGATTGGGAGAATGTCATATGGTCAGATGAAACCAAAGTAGAACTGTTTGGTAGAAACACAACTTGTCTTGTTTGGTGGAGAGAGAACACCATTCCTACTGTGACGCATGGGGGTGGCAACATCATGCTTTGGGGCTGTTTCTCTGCAAAGGGAACAGGACGACTGATCCGTGTACATGAAAAAATGAATGGGGCCATGTATTGTGAGATTTTGAGTGCAAACCTCCTTCCATCAGCAAGGGCATTGAAGATGAAATGTGGCTGGGTCTTTCAGCATGACAATGATCCCAAACACACCACCCGGGCAACGAAGGAGTGGCTTCGTAAGAAGAATTTCAAGGTCCTGGAGTGGCCTAGCCAGTCTCCAGATCTCAACCCCATAGAAAACCTTTGGAGGGAGTTGAAAGTCTGTGTTGCCCAGCGACAGCCCCAAAACATCACTTCTCTAGAGGAGATCTGCTTGCAGGAATGGGCCTACATACCAGCAACAGTGTGTGACATCCTTGTGAAGACTTACAGAAAATGTTTGATTTCTGTCATTGCAACAAAGGATATATAACAAAGTATTGAGATGAACGTTTGATATTGACCAAATACTTATTTTCCACCATAATTTGCAAATAAATTCTTTCTATATCAGACAATGTGATTGTCTGGATTTGTTTCCACATTTTGTCTCTCATAGTTGAGGTATACCTATGATGAAACCTACAGGCCTCTCTCATCTTCTTAAGTGGGAGAACTTGCACAATTGGTGGCTGACTAAATATTTTTTTCCCGCACTGTATTGGGGCTAACTACATTCCTGTAGAAACATTTAACAAATTATCTACAAAAATCTCCCTATGTTTAAATGTTTTGTTTTTTTTTCAGTTTAAAGCCATTAGATAATGTATACTAAAAGATTGTGAGAGACCCTTTTATGGGACATAACATTTTGAATTTAAAATCGCTTTGACTATTTTTCATGAAATAATATTTATAACGTTTAACTGCTGCTCTTTCTTAGACATGCTAGAATAGTTTTGAGTACTAGGTCTCTTTAACTTAATTTTGGTCTACATCATTTACTAATTTGACTTTACTAATTAAAAAAACTATAAGAATCATATTTGGAGCCTGATTATCTAAAGCTCTCTGCTCTGGTAAGAAGTCTGTACAGAGAGCTCTCTCAATTTTTTTTCTAAAGGTTGTGGCTATGTGAAAAGTATAATTGGGCTGAAAGAAGCTACTTCCAGGTAGTAACTGGGCCATAGAACAAACCACTGAGCTGTTGTACATTCCAGGCAGAATGCTTTCCTTTCTGTATGTATTTGTATTATGACTCTGGGGAAAGTCTCCCTAAGGGTGATGGAGGAAACCTGTCATAGACTCCTTAGCCAATGTGCCTAGATGGATGTAACTGCACCACACTGATGAGTCCCAAAGGAGACTGGAACAATTGTCTGGGGTTGCAATTTCCCTTGTTCAGAGAAGAATTGCCTGGTATTTTGGGGCTGGACTGACCTTGTTAGGCAGGATCAGAATGATGTACTTCAGGAAAGTTTTCCTCTTTGAAAAGCACAATTGGGCTGAAAGATGCTACTTATAGGTGGTAACAAGGCCATAGAACAAGCCATTGAGCTGTTGTTCGTTACTGGCAGACTTCTCTTTTTGTATGTATTTGTATTATGACCCTGAAAAAAGTCTCCCTAAGGTGATGGTGGAAACCAGATGTGGACTCCTTGCCCAATGTGCTTAGAGAGATATGGCTGCATCTCACTGATGAGGCTTTAACCCCTTAAGGACCAGCGACGTACCCTGTATGTCGCTGGCCTTTTTTTGGGACTTGATTGGTTTATAGCGTGGTCTTTCCACCAGCGTTGAGACTGCTCTATTCCACAAAACCTGCTGGAGGGAGGGAATTAATAGCGTGTTCTTGCTAGACTTGTGCTATTATGTCCTGAAAAAACCCTTAACGACCAGTGACATACAGGGTACATTGTGGTCATTAAGGGGTTAAGGAGGCTGGAACAATTGTCTGGGTTTGCCATTTCCCTTATTCAGAGGAAAATTGGCTTGTATTTTGGGGCTAGAATGACCTTTGCTATGTGGGATCAGACTGATATACTTCAGGAATGTTTTCCTCTGTGAAATTGGGCTAAAAGAAGCTACCCCCAGGTGGTAACCAGGCCATAGAACAAGCCACTGTGCAGCTGTTTTTGTTCCTGGCAGACTGCTTCTTGTTCTGTATGTATAAGAAAGAAAAAACACTCAATTGTAATCTAATGCTAAAAAAAGCCCCTAAAGATTTTACATGATTTCTCTCCATGCTGGTGAGTTTGTGAGCATTACACTTCTTGGAGAGATCTAACATAAGTAAATGATACAAGGCTAAGAAGGAAGTAAAAACAAAAAAATAGTGCACAGAATGTGCCTCCTTTTGGGAATTCAGCCAGGTTTCAGCCATATCACCATTAACAAGCAGCAGGATACTAACAAAATAAACAGTACTCTCTAGTGCCTATAGCAGCTTTTTCCCTTCTTTTATTTTATTTTATTCTATAGTAGTTTTCTTTGCCAGCCAAAATTTAGAACACCTCATTTTGTAAGTTTTTCCTCTAATATTTGGCATACATTTTTAGGTCATAGAAAATCAAAGTATATATGTATATTTACCTACATTTATTATTTTTTATTGATTTCTTGCCTAAACTTACAATTTTTGGTTTTCTATTTGTGTAACCTGATGCACCTAATAACTTCATTATTAGCATTTACACTTTGTGTTTGTTTACTCTGTAACTTTGTTTATTAATGGTTAATTGAAATTGTCCTGTATCTACTCAGCACTATCTATGTTTTTAACCTGCTTTTATTTTGGCTGCTGAAGGGTTACCCTTTTTCTGTCTAGCCTATAAATAGTCTAGGTTGTTACATAGACAATAGTCTATGAGTAAGCGCCACTAGGGGGCGCGAAACGCGTAAGACCTTGTCCGTGCTGTTTCCCCTGCCTGTCAGTCTGCTTTTTAATATGGCCAAGTGCCTTCAATAAAGACTTTATATTTTACTATTTTTTCGTGGGTCTGAATTGTAGTGCCTGCCGCCTCTTCTTCCCTGCCTATAGCAGCGGTTTGAGTAGTTTGCAGTAACTCGTCTCACTGTTCCTTTGGTTCAGGGACTGCCCATCTAACTCGAACCCAAGCTGCCGACTTCACAGCAATCTTCCTTTTGATAACCACTGTCCAGGAACAGAACAACTAAAAAATCAAGAAAAGCTTTAAAACATTATAAAAAGCTTTTTAATGACTATAAAAAGTATAAAAACAAGTAAAATCCAGGTTTAAACACACTCTCAATAATAAATAAAGTAATATAGTACAGATAATGCAGTAGTGGAGATATCCATAGCTGACAAATGTGTTTGAATTCAAGTTTTTGTACTTAGCTAGTTTTTGTACTAAGCTCGAACTAAAATATTGCAAAACCACACAGCAAAAACTAAGAAGTACCACTTGAAAGAGGCAAACATGTATTTTAAGTCCATTGTATACAGTTTCAAAAGTCCAAAAAAGTATTTTGACAAACTGCAAAGATTGTATTGTAATCTAAAGGAATTGTATTTGCACTTTTTCTTGGATGGGTTGTTGTGTTATCAGATGCAAGTCTCTTTCAATCCAAGACATTTGTCAATACCACAAATACTAGACATGTGCATGGCGAAAAAATTCAGTTCGGTTTGGATCGATACGGATTTTTTCTAATTTCGGATCGATTTGAATTTGGAAAAATTCAAATCAATTTGGTTTGGATTCGTTTCAGATTTATTCGGATTTGAATAAATTCGGCTGGATTCGGTTTGATTCGGTTCGGAAATTCGGAATTTCTGTAAATATTAGGTGGGATGTGCTGTGTATTAGACTAGTATTATGTACTGTATATTAGGTGTAACCCATAGCAGAGTGATATAACCTAATATACTGTACAATACTAGTGTAATCCATGGCCATCCGAATCTACCGAATAAATCCGAATAAATCTGAACTAATTCGGATTTATTCGGTAGATTCGGCACTATTTTAATTCGGAAATTCGAATTGATCCGAATCCCGAATTTACCGAATTCGGCTGAATTTCCGAATCGATCCGAAACGAATCGCACATTTCTAACAAATACTGCTTTATCTACTGCTTTCTAATGCAGTAATCCAAAGAAACATCTCTTACACCTTGTTTGGGGACATGTCAGCATTGCTATTCCAGTCTATCAGAGAACTTGTTGTTTCTCAAAGCATTATAGGTAAATTTCACTTTCTATACCTTAGACTTTGGGCTTGTTGAAAGAACAGTTTTTCTTATTTCTTGTTCATTCTCAGTTCATATGTAAAAACATTTTTATTCCATAGAAAATTAAAAAATACTTTAATCAATGATCTTGTAACTAATTAAATATGATTTTTTAAATATTCAGTTATGATCACAATGTAGTGTTCAGAGATTTCATTAGAAGCTGAAAAAAATGAGAAATCTAATCTGAAAATAATTTCACATCTTGATAATTCAAAATATATTAGATTTGATTTGTGGGGAACTGATCTCACCAAATATTTGTCTTATTTAAAGAACAATGAAAAAAATCAGAAATTGAGAGTATTAGAATATTATTAAAATACTTTTTTTTGTAGCCAAGCATGATACGTGAAGCAACATATGTCCAAATGGAGCACACAGATTAAGTTCTAAATTCCATGGTTCTAGTGTTTTGCGCAAGCATATAACCCATGCATTTCCTGCAGTTTTGCACTTAATAACTTTCAGGTTTTCTTTTTAAACAAAAGATAAAATGTTGGATTTACACCACTGACATCTCTAGAAAAATGTTAACTAAATACTACGTGACATTTCAAATCACTTGTGCCAAATGATGCCACACTCATTTAAGCACTTACTAATACAAGCTGACAATCATATGTCTACTTAATTAGAGCCAATATACACTATATGGTCAAAAGCATGGATACACCACTACTAATTACTGAGTTTTGGTGCTGCTGCCACATCTATTGCTAACAGGTGCATACAAATCCAGAACATTACCATGGAATTTCCATAGACAGACATTAGTAGTACAGTAGGTCATACTGAAGAGCTCAGTGACTTTAAGCATGGCACTGTCATAGAATTCCATCTTTACCACAGGCCAGTGTGTGAGATTTCTGCCCTACTACATATTCCCCAATCAAATTTAAGTGCTATTATTATAAAGTGGAAGAGTCTAGGAGCAACAATAGCCCAGGCACAAAATAAGTAGAACACACAAACTCAGTGCTGTAATGCTGAGTTTTGAAGCATGTCGTGTGACAAAATCACCTATTATCTGTATCATCACTCACTACAGAGTTCCAAACTACCCCTGGAAGCAACATTAGCACATGAACTGTGTGTCTGGATTTTCATGACATGGGTTTTTATGGCAGTGCAGCTTTTTGCAAACCTCACATTAACATGCACAATGCCAAACATTGACTGGAATGATGTAATACTATATGCCACCACCGGACTCTGGAGTAGTGGAAACATGTTCTCTGGAGTGATAAATAACTCTGGAGTAGTGGAAACATGTTCTCTGGAGTGATAAATAATGCTTGACTTTCTGACAGTCAGGAAGATTCTGGGTATATCATTAGAACACTATCTACTGGAATGTAACACATGAACACTGTGTTTGGCGCAATCACAGACATTGCATTCTGGAGTGGCTGTGGATGTCTATCACCACTGAGAGTGTGTTGAAGAGAAAGTGAATATTTTTCTGTTTAGTGTGGGATGTTTAGTGTGGGACGAGTACTTCAGACACTCACTATCTCTTTTTTTAATGTAAGTGCTTATGTTTATTGCATTTGTTGTTATTAATAAATATTATTTAATCGAAGCTGTGCTCTTTTTTTGTCTACATTTGTGTTAGATTTGTTGCATCGCTGGAAAGAGAAAAGGCCGGTAGAAGGGTGCTGCACCCGGTTCTATAGTTCATGATTGTAGGACTCATGTTTACATTTTGTGTGATTTGCTTGTTTGATTAGTTAGTTTGTATATCAGATTTTAATATCACAGTAGGTTTTAGTGCTTATATATATATATTTCTGTGTGTACTGGCATGCATAGTGCCTGCTGTAAAGTTGGATGGAAGAACGATCATGATCTGGGTATGTTTTTCAAAGTGTGGGTTAAGCCCCCTTAGTTTTAGTGAAAATATCTATATTTTGCTTAAGAAAAGTCACTGGGCTATGTGCTTTAAAACTTATTTTTTAACTGAGCTGGTAGTATCCAAATGCAACAAAAAAAGATGATGGGGAAAAAGGCTAGATTATTGTCAAAAGTGATGCAAAAGATGTACTATAACATTCAGAATAACATGATGTCAAATGAAAATCATTCACAAATGTAATACCCTCTTCCAAAATCCAGTTTATCCATACAAGACTTAAACAATAAAAGAATAATTGTGTACAAATAATTGTTTTCCTGATTAATTTGTGTTATACATTTCCAATGACTAACAAAACATTTCTGAAACAAATGTTGATTTGAAAACTTAGTCAGCTGTCATATTGTATTTCCCAGTTTTTTTTTTACTAATTGACAGCTATAATTTAACCTAATATGTAATGTTTCAATAGGATAATCCAGTTTGCCTCTGCGTTATTGACACAGTTGGAAGACATATTTGCTTTGTTTTATTATGTACTTAATTTAATCAGAATGTGATTTGGTAGATATAGCTCGAACTAGGTATGACTCTTGCGTGCTTCCTTCACACATATGAATGTTATGAGATCGACTAACATAAAATATTTTCTTGTGAATACTTGAGTCATATTGTTTGTCTCAATATTTTAGCCAGGGGCTATTCAGCATTAATTTAAGTGGTATTTTAGGAACATGAAATATAAAATATGGACACAATATGAAGGTGATCAGGTCAAAGTAAACTATACAACTATACCAGTGATGTAATCCTAAAGGACTAAGTGCTAGGTTTAGTGCTACTTCAAAGTTCAGGTGTGCTAAAGGTTATAAAGTGAGTAACTCCTACAGGCACTGAATTACCTATAGCGCACTTATAGGTCCGAATAGCGCTACTTACCTCATTTTTATCATTGCTGGCTAAAGTACAGTCTGAAAAATGCTTTAGGACCTGGTACAGGGTGATGTAGAAATCTCAATTTTCCCTGTGTATATAAGATATATTACATATTGCCCTACAAACCTGCTACTTCTTGTGCTCCTGTCAGCAAGTTTCACCTTTTCAAATCAACGAGCTAAAAAGGACTCTGAGGTCTGTAAGCCCTAAAAGTATTCATTGCATGGCTAACAGTGAATATTTTCTTTCTGTTGTACTTTGGAGAATTGTAATCAGTTGTTCCATCTTGTCAAAGCTAAACCTGATGAAAACACAACTTGTATATTCCTTTGGAACATTCTGTTCGTAATCTTGAAATAGCAACAGATGTAACAGGTGATAGTGATATTTAATGTAATGGTGAGTTGTGTGTATGCATTTACTTCTTAAAAAAATCTAATTAAAGGGATATTCCAGCCAAAATTGGAATTCACATGGCTGCACTTCAGTTTTGAATAGAAGCATTTTGGTAATATACATGTGTTAGCAAAAATGCTTCTAATAAAAGTTATAGCGGTTTCAAAAGTGAATTTAAGTATTTTAAACACAGCACTTGCTCTTTGTCAATTGCTGACATGATACAAGTCCCACTGGTGCTATGAGAAGCTGCATTATTTAAAATGCTGTTGCACTGAGAATATCCAGCTATACTTCACATACACGTGCAGAGAAAAATGCTAATACTAAAACAGTGATAACAGATGAGCTAGAAATACTGTATCAAAGTATACGGCCAATAGGTTAGTGAAGTGAAATATCATAAACCTATAGTGACTTCTTAAAATATATTTCTTTAGATTAGTAAGTATGATGCAAACTGCAAGGCATCTAATATTTTTTTTTACAGTACTTGGTGGGGCAATAAAAACTGTCCAACTGAGGGGTGTCCAGGTAAGTTCTTTCTAAAGTAGGATGGGATGTTCTCCTTCTGAGGCAATACTCAGCAAGCAACCTCCCGGTTACTACCAGATTGGACCCTAAATCAAGTCTCTTAGGAGTAAGGTAGGATAATAGAAGTGATGACTCAGCTAAATGCTGCAGAGGGGACTCCCTTAGAGTATCCTCAGTAAGAAACTGTGAAAAAGATAGAACAACTGCCCGTTTCACTTTAAGTGTAGAGGTTTTGTACCGCAACTATCCATTCCGCACTCAAAAAATGGCTTTTGAGTGTGGAATATTCAGCTCACCTGTATTACAGGTTGTGCGGTCAGGCTATTCAGCTAGCATCATAGCTTATACCGTAACAATCCATTCCACAATCAAAGACCAGTAGTTAAGTATTTTGCAAAACAAAAATGTTTCACAAAAATGTTACAAAGTACACTAACCCTTATAAACTACTTTTTAACCCCTAAACCGTCATCCCCCGCATCACAGATGCTACAATAAACCTGTGAGGAAGAGTATGTGAATGAAATGTACCCCTCATATGATGATATTGTTGTAATGATTTAAGCTTTTTCACTTTGAATAAATTGTTATAGAATCCATTGCTGGGATCTTTTTTGAACTATAATAAACCTATTAACCCTTAAACCGCCAACTCTGCACATCACAACTACCTACATAAACCTATTAACCCCTAAACTGATGGCCCCCACATTGCTACTACTGTACTATAATAAACCTATTAACCCCTAAACCACCAACCTCCCACATCATGACTACCTAAATAAACATATTAACCCCTAAAACCACCGGCCCCCACATCGCTACTACTAAAATAAACATATTAACCCCTAAACAGCTGACCCCCCACATCACGACTACCTAAATAAACATATTAACCCTTAAAACCACTGGCCCCCACATCGCTACTACTAAAATAAACATATTAACCCCTAAACAGCTGACTCCCCACATCACGACTACCATTGTGGCAATCTAAATTAAACTATTAACTCCTAAACCTAACACCCCCTAACTATAAATTAAAGTTACAATATAACTACCTTAAAATAAATAAAAATGTACCTGTGAAATAAAAAAAAATAAAAAAATAAACTTAAAGGATTACTAACTTTTACTATTTTTACTCTAAAGAAACCACATATAATAAGTAAGATGTATAAATAAAACTTACTGACCTATAAATGTTGAGAAACGAAGCCACATAAGTTAGAAAAAGCATCTTTACTTTTGGACAATTACGTCATAAAATCCAGCCCCCAATTTTCGGCACTACGTGTTGGAAAACTCTAACCAATCATATTTTGTGTTTATGCATATCAATACCAGACTAATTAGTCTTCATTCAAATGTGCATAAAATCTACCGAAATAGCGCATACACATTTTAAACTAATACAGCCGAAATTACCCTCAGCTAGATTGGAATTTCAGGCAGTCTTTCAGGGAGTGACGCTTGTGGTGACGTTGCGCAATCTTGCACATGTGCAGAGAGAATTTTAGGCGCCATATTCCAACCTGAGCTGTCAGCCAGGATTGGACAGGAGCAAAGGATACCCACGGATTGGGTTTGGAAAAAAATAAATTTATAAAAGAAGATTCCGGCGATACAGTAAACATATCATAATGAGATGCTATTGAGAACATGTTTATTTAGGGTAGTTAGATTGTAACCTGCATAGTTAAATTTTGCTTACAGTGTCCCTTTTAAACTATAAATAAACCTAACATTACTATTTTATGAAAATAAAATATACCAAAAATAAAAAACCTAAATTACAAAATTAAAAAATCCTAGCACTATGGAAAAAAAACTAATATTACAAAAAATAACAAAGTCTAAAGTTACGAAAAAAAATAAAAAATCTAAGATTACAAAAAATAATAAACAAAATTATCCAAATTAAAAAAATAAATAAAACTAATCTAATACCCCTATAAAAACAAAAAAGCCACCCCAAAATAAAACACCCCCTAATCTAACACTAAACTTCCAATAGTAGTAATAGTAGTTTATTTTTTGGGGTGTTTTTTTTTAGATTTTATTTTTTAACTATGCAGGGTTTTTTTTGTTTTTATAGAAGTATTAGATTAAGTTTAATTTTTTTATTTTGGATAATTTCATTTATTATTTTTTGTAATCATATTTTTTTTTTATTTTTCCTAATTTTAGACTTTGTTATTTTTTTGTAATGTTAGGTTTTTAATTTTGTAATTTAGGATTTTTATTTTTGGTATATTGTATTTTTTACAAATAGTAATGTTAGGTTTATTTATAGTTTAAGCTTATTTTTTTTTTACTTCACAGGAAAGTTTTAATTTATTTTAAGATCGTTATATTGTAACTTTAATTTAAAGTTAGCGGGTGTTATGTTTAGGTGTTAATAGTTTAATTTAGGTAGTCGCGATGTGGTTGTTTGAAGGTTTAGGGGTTAATAGGTTTAGTTGAGAATTTGTGATGTGGGTGTTTGGTGGTTTAGGGGTCAATAGGTTTAGTTTAGGTGTTAGCGATGCTGGTGGGCAGCAAATTAGGGGTTAATAGGTTTATTGTAGTGTTGGTGATGCGGGTGGGCAGCGGATTAGGGGTTAATAGGTTTATTTAGTGTTGGCGATGCGGGTGGGCGGTGGATTAGGGGTTAATAGGTTTATTGTAGTGTTGGCATTGCGGGTGGGCGGTGGATTAGGGTTTGATAAGTTTATTTAGTGTTGACGATAGATCGGCGGTGGATTAGGGGTATTTAGACTAGGGGTTTATGTTAAGATGTTAGATTTATAACTAACTTTCTTGTCTCCATAGTTATCAAAGGGGAATGCTTTAAAGCGATCACCATTTCGCAATCGCAGGTGGCTTTTTTCTCTTCACTTTTTCTCCATTGATGTCTATGGTGGAATACTTGCATGAGCATGTCAAGTCAGGATTTGTCTTTTGTGCAGTATGGAGCTTATCACACAATATCGCATAACAAAAGAAGTTTTTAATGTAACTTGTAATGGCAGCGCTATGGAATTTTTAGCGTTATTTATGCACCAGGTTTTTGTAATCTCGGTGACTGTTTAATTTACTTGTCTTTGATGTTACAAATATGCTCATTAACACGTTTCCTGAAATATTTCTATTTGTGCCCCCTACATAGAGATAAACACACCCACATTTAGGCAGATATACTACATATGTGGCATCACAGTTAGATCGTATGTTTATGTTGCATTCATCAGTATTATAGAGTTATACAATTTATCCGAATGGTTAATGTGGCTAGTGCTACACCTATTACAAATTGGTTTGCCACATTAAAAATGTCTTTTTTATGTTATTAAACCAGACTTCTTCGGATTCTGAATTTCTGAATTTACAAGGGGCCAGTATATTTTTCAGATTCTTATTTTACTTAAACGTTATGGAGGGGTATCCTCCAAGGAAGGCACTAGAAAGGATCTGCTTTTTAAAATTACGCAAGGTTTATAAAGGGCTTTCTAATTGGAGGAGCTCCTTCAAGAATCTGACCTGATGTAGGTTTTCTGTGTAGGCGAGGGACTTTTGGGATTCAGGCTTATGAGGATCTCTCTAACTTGTATCAGAGCTCTCTCCTTGGCCTTTGCCGGCAACTGGTTTAATCAGAACCATTTTGAGATTCAGTATGTGAGCTTGGTTAATACATTTGGGCCTAACTCACCCAGGAGTGCGAGTGATTCTTCTCATCTTGACAATCAGTTACTTTATTACATGTAGTGGGCTGCAATCCAACACTGCTGCATGTGACTTGACTTGCTGTTTTTTAAGCTGTACAAAAAACATATTTCTTACTGTTTGTATTCGTCTCATACAGTATTATTACATTTAATATTAGAAGATTTTATTTTAATTCCTGTAAAATAAGATTCTTAATGAATTTATTTTGTATATGTTCTGTAACTATTGTTTGCAATAAATTAATGATTCTTTTTATTTTTTTAATTATTTCCTGTAAGTTTTGAGTTAAAATCTATTGCACATTCTGCTGTCCATTCAAAATAATGGTGAACAAATATTCATTAACGAACAGGGGGTCGATCCGATAAAAATCGTCGCCCGCAAAAGTCGGCGACGCCAATATTTGCGCGGATTTGGTATCCTATATACGGCGTAACCTAGAAGTTACGCGCATATATTTCTGCCGTCGCCCGTATTTTTTTGGGCCATAGGCAGGTATACCAAACCCGCGCAGTTTGGTATCCAATATACAGCGTAAGGACTTACGTGGCGAAAATGGAGAAATCTTACTCCATTTTCACCTCGCCACAAAAAGCAGCCGTAAGAAGCCTTACGCTGACTATTGGAGCCCCGTAACTCCCTAAACTGGCTGCTAAAATAAACCTAACACCTAACGCATGCGCAATGTCTATCTCCCTGTCAACCGCGATCTGCTAAAATAAACCTAACACCTAACGCATGCGCAATGTCTATCTCCCTGTCAACCGCGATCCCCCGCCGCAATCCATAATAAAGTATTTAACCCCTAAACCGTCTCCATCTACATAAACTAACCCCCTACTGTGAGCCCCTAAAACCGCCACCATCTAACTGATCTATCCCCTAATGTGAACCCCTTACACCGCCGCCATCTATATTAAAATTATTAACCCCTAATTTAATCTACCTACCCCGCCGCCAGCTATATTATCTATATTAACCCTAAGTATATTATAGTTAATATAGTTATTACATTATATATATTAACTATATTAACCCTAATTATATTAGGGTTAATATAGTTAATATAGTTACTATAGTATTTATATAAACTATATTAACTCTATCTAACCCTAACACCCCTAACTAAATTCTTATTAAATAAATCTAATTCATATTATAAACTAAAATATTCCTATTTAAATCTAAATACTTACCTATAAAATAACCCCTAAGATAGCTACAATATAATTAATAATTACATTATAGCTATGTTAGGGTTTATATTTATTTTACAGGTAAATTGTTAATTATTTTAACTAGGTATAATAGCTATTAAATAGTTATTAACTATTTAATAGCTACCTAGTTAAAATAATTACCCAATTACCTGTAAAATAAATCCTAACCTAAGTTACAAATACACCTACACTATCAATAAATTAAATAAACTACAAATATCTATCTAAAAATACAATTAAATAAACTAAACTAAATTACAAAAAAAAAAAAAACACTAAATTACAAAAAATAAAAAAAAGATTACAAGATTTTTAAGCTAATGACACCTATTCTAAGCCCCCTAATAAAATATTAAAGCCCCCCAAAATAAAAAAATTCCCTACCCTATTCTAAATTAAAAAAAGTTCAAAGCTCTTTTACCTTACCATCCCTTAAAAGGGCCTTTTGTGGGGGCATGCCCCAAAGAAAACTGCTCTTTTGCCTGCAAAAAAAAAACACAATACCACCCCCCAACATTACAACCCACCACCCACATACCCCTAATCTAACCCAAACCCCCCTTAAATAAACCTAACACTACCCCCCTGAAGATCTCCCTACCTTGTATTCACCCAGCCGGGCCGAACCGATCCAGGCGATGTGTTCCAGCAAGCGGCAGTGAAGTCTTCATCCATCCGGGCGATGTCTTGAAGCAAGCGGCAGAGAGTCTTCTTCCATCGGCGACGTCTTCAAGCAAATCGGCATCTTCAATCTTCTTACTTCGCTCCTCCGCCGCGGAGCATCCTTCCGGCACGACGACTTCCCGACGAATGAGGTTCCTTTAAATGACGTCATCCAAGATGGCGTCCGCCGAATTCCGATTGGCTGATAGGATTCTATCAGCCAATTGGAATTAAGGTAGAAAAATCAGCCAATCGGATTGAACTTGAATCTGATTGGCTGATTCAATCAGCCAATCAGATTTTTCTACCTTAATTCCGATTGGCTGATAGAATCCTATCAGCCAATCGGAATTCGGCGGACGCCATCTTGGATGACGTCATTTAAAGGAACCTCATTCGTCGGGAAGTCGTCGTGCCGGAAGGATGCTCCGCGGCGGAGGAGCGAAGTAAGAAGATTGAAGATGCCGATTTGCTTGAAGACGTCGCCGATGGAAGAAGACTCTCTGCCGCTTGCTTCAAGACATCGCCCGGATGGATGAAGACTTCACTGCCGCTTGCTGGAACACATCGCCTGGATCGGTTCGGCCAGGCTGGGTGAATACAAGGTAGGGAGATCTTCAGGGGGGTAGTGTTAGGTTTATTTAAGGGGGGTTTAGGTTAAATTAGGGGTATGTGGGTGGTGGGTTGTAATGTTGGGGGGTGGTATTGTGTTTTTTTTTTGCAGGCAAAAGAGCAGTTTTCTTTGGGGCATGCCCCCACAAAAGGCCCTTTTAAGGGCTGGTAAGGTAAAAGAGCTTTGAACTTTTTTTAATTTAGAATAGGGTAGGGAATTTTTTTATTTTGGGGGGCTTTATTATTTTATTAGGGGGCTTAGAATAGGTGTAATTAGCTTAAACATCTTGTAATCTTTTTTTTATTTTTTGTAATTTAGTGTTTGTTTTTTTTGTAATTTAGTTTAGTTTATTTAATTGTATTTTTAGATAGATATTTGCAGTTTATTTAATTTATTGATAGTGTAGGTGTATTTGTAACTTAGGTTAGGATTTATTTTACAGGTAATTGGGTAATTATTTTAACTAGGTAGCTATTAAATAGTTAATAACTATTTAATAGCTATTATACCTAGTTAAAATAATTAACAATTTACCTGTAAAATAAATATAAACCCTAACATAGCTATAATGTAATTATTAATTATATTGTAGCTATCTTAGGGTTTATTTTATAGGTAAGTATTTAGATTTAAATAGGAATATTTTAATTAATAATATTAATATTAGATTTATTTTAATAAGAGTTTAGTTAGGATGTTAGAGTTAGATAGGGTTATTATACTTAATATATATATAATATAATAACTATATTAACTATATGAACCCTAATATAATTAGGGTTAATATAGTTAATATATATAATATAATAACTATATTAACTATATTAACCCTAATATAATTAGGGTTAATATAGTTAATATAGCTGGCGGCGGTGTAGGGGGATTAGATTAGGGGTTAATACATTTATTATAGGTGGCCGCGGTGTAGGGGGATGTAGATTGTAGGCAAAAGAGCAGTTTACTTTGTGACAAAGCCCCGCCAAAAGCCCTTTTAAGGGCTGGCAAAAGAGCTGTTACTTTGGGGCAATGCCACGCAAAAAGCCCTTTTCAGGGCTATTTGTAGGGTTAGACTTAGGTTTAGTGGTAGGGATAGTTTAGTATTTTAGGGGTTGAATAATTTAATATAGATGGCGGCGGGGTAGGGGGATTAGATTAGGGGTTAATAATTTTAAAATAGATAGAGGCGGGGTAGGGGCTTACTTTAGGAGGTAGGTAAGGTAGAAGGCGGCGGTGTTAGGGGCTCACTTTAGGGGGTTATAGATTTAATATAGCTGGCGCCGGTTTAGGGGTTAATAACTTTATTAGGTAGCGGCGGTTAAGGGGTTAATACATATTTTATTGTTAGGCTAGTGAGGGGGGATAGCGGATAGAGGGCTAGACGTGTCGGGCTATGTTAGGGAGGCGTGTTAGACTTGTCGGGCTATGTTAGGGAGGCGTGTTAGACAGTGCGTGTGATTTAGACTTTAGTCAGGTTTTGTAGGCGCCGGCAGTTTCTAACGTGCCGCAAGTCACTGGCGACGCCAGAAATTTGTACTTGCGCAGATTTCTGGACATCGCTGGTTTGTCAGACTTACGGCACGTTAGCATCTGACGGCGCCATATATGGGATAGCTCGAGTTGCGAGCTGAAACTGCGGGCGACGCAGGTTCCCTCGCTTGCGCCGCAAACTACGATCTATATCGGATTGCGCCCCAGATATGTTAACAAATATTCATACGAAACAAATGAGCAAATGAACACATTTATGAAATAAATAATCGAAAATGACCTAAATTAATATTTCGGATGAATTTTTTTTTGACAGTATCTAAAACATAGTACGTCACAGTTCTAAGACTTATTCAAATAGAAATAAAAATGCTTAAATGGACATGAAACCCAATTTTTTTCTTTTGTGATTCAGAAAGATGCAATTTTAAGCAACTTTCTAACTTACTTTTATGATCTAATTTGCTTCATTCTTTTGATTGTCTTTTGTTGAAAAGCATATATGAATAGGCTCAGTAGCTGCTGATTGGAGGCTGAACATAGATGCCTCTTGTTATTGGCTCACCCATGTGCATTGCTATTTCTCCAAAAAAGGATACCTAAAAAATGAAGCAAATTACATAATAGAAGTAAATTGGAATGTTGTTTAAAAGTGTATTCTCTTTCTAGAATATGAAAGAACAATTTTGGGTTTCATGTCCCTTTACTGTTTGTTTGCAGTAGCAATAACCAGCCACTTAAAGGACCAGTCAACATATTAGATTTGCATAATCAACAAATGCAAGATAACAAGACAATGCAATAGCACTTAGTCTGAACTTCAAATGAGTAGTAGATTTTTTTATAACAAATTTCAAAGTTATGTATATTTCCACTCCCCTTGTACCATGTGATAGCAATCAGCCAATCACAAATGCATATACGTATAGCCTGTGAATTCTTGCACATGCTCAGTAGGATCTGGTGACTCAAAAATTGTAAATATAAAAGACTGTGCACATTTTTTTTAATGGAAGTAAATTGGAAAGTTGTTTAAAATTACATGCTTTATCTGAATCATTAAAATTTAATTTAACCTGAGTGTCCCTTTAATCTGACCCTAACTGTTTTTCCTAACAATGCTAAAAGACAGGGTTGGAGTTAAAGTCAAGTGTTTAAAGGATCTCCCCATTACTGCACATTATTGTTTGCTCTTTAACACTGTTACCTCTATACACATACACTATGTAACCAAAATTTTGAAACCTAACTGGAAAATGCTATTACATAATATGTACCAGCTGTAATGATTTCACTAACATTAACCATTAAATCACTGCGTGTCAAGACGGGAACCATTTTGCATACAACTCTAATAAATCCTATCTCTGTTTCTTTTAAACAAAAAAAGTACAATACGAAAAGTAAACTCTAGAGACCATTTCTTCATTCAATTCCCAATACAATCTGGGCTTTTGTGCAAATGAGGCCCAAGAAGGGTTACAGTGAGCATTCTTTTGTCCATAATTCTACTTTTTGTTGACTTTTCTAGCACGTTTAAAATTACGCACTTGATCTCTTAACCTTTTTACTGCCACAGATTCTGCGTTTAACTGATAGTAACCCTAGAATGTAAATGTACAACTGAAAATTTACAATGATGCATTTAATGATCAGCAGGCCATACCCCACTGGAATAAAAGGGGCATTTAACACTTTCAGGTTGTAATACAAATGTTTAATTATATATAATAAAACAAAATATATTTTTTTTGTCCCTTTTTCCTGTCAATTAATTCTAAAAATCATGGGTTTTCCACTTCCTGTTAGTGGAGGCTTCTCACAGCTATATTCCCCACAGTCATTGGCTGTAACTCATGGCAACACAGCAACACCTATTGCTTAAAGGGACATAATATCCATATGCTAAATCACTTGAAACTGATGCAGTATAACTGTAAAAAGCTGACAGGAAAATATCACCTGAGCATCTCTATGTAAAAAAGGAAGATATTTTACCTCACAATCTCCTCAGCTCAGCAGAGTAAGTTCTGTGTAAAAAGTTATTTTCAGCTGCTCCCAGCTGCAGGTAAAAATAAAAAAAAATTGAGAATGAACAGCAGCCAATCAGCATCAGCAGTGCTGAGGTCATGAACTCTTACTGTGTTCTCATGAGATTTGACTTAACTCTCATGAGATTTCATAGTAAGCTTCCTTTACCTGATTGGTGAAATAATATGAGAGTTCACGATGCTCATCCCCTAAGATGTCCCAGGACAGACATACTAAAATGCTGCTTAGAAATCCTTTACAATGGGAGGTGGCTACTGAGGAACTTTTGAGGTAAAATATCTTCCTTTTTTACATAGAGATGTTCAGGTGATATTTTCTAGTCAGCTTTTTACAGCTATACTGCATCACTTTCAAGTGTTTAAACATTTGGGTATTATGGCCCTTTAAGGGATATTAAAACTGTAGTTTTACAATATTAAATAATCTAATATTATTTTAAAAATTAACTGCACATTATTTTCAGGCTAACCCTTGCTATGAATTCATCAAGTGGAGCATTATTTAACACTCCTACCCGAGTGTTAACTGCGCTAGAAGTAAGCTTTTTGCACGTCGGATTGCGCTCATATTATGAGTTAAAAGTAAACTTATTTTGCTTGTGCGCTGTCATGTGCTTGATAACCTGTTCCCCCATAGAAGTCAATGTAGCAAAAAAAGGGAAAAAACCTAACACCCCACTCTCGCGCAAACACAATTGCATATTCTCAAGAGCGCTAACCCAACATGAAATTATTAATATTTTACATTCCAATGTTCTGCACATAGAAGAATATGTTCTATTTATTCCAAAATAAATATTTCTACATATATCTGATTTGTTTTGCACAAATATATATTTATACCTATATATATATATATATATATATATATATATAATTATATATAGGTATAGATATTTACAGATAAATATAGGAATATCTATTTAAAAATACATAGAACATATTACCATATGTGCAGAATATTGCCATGTCAAATATTTACTGTAAATACACAGTATAATACTTTATTAAATATGAATATTGCATGAATATGCTTTTACATGTTTTCATCTACTTAACTGCAAAGGGCTCCAATGCATATGTATATATATATAATTGTACAATAGGAAAAAAGAAAGCAAACACTGCTCAGACTGTTCATGTGCTGATTCAATCAGAAGGGTTTATTGATCCACAAGAAAAGCATAGTCAGACAAAAGAACACCTGACATGTTTCGCGCAGGCATATCTACGCTTCATCAGAGGTATATATATATATATATATATATATATATATATATATATATATATATGTACATATGTATTTAGGTGTTTATATGTGTATATAAGTCTGCAGATACATATTATATATATATATATATATATATATATATATATATATATATATATATATATATACTATGCAAAAAAGGCAGCACTCACTGGTCATTTGTAAGTAAAATTTAGCTTTTAATAATACAAAAAGTTAAAATCTTGGGAAAAACATGACGTTTCGATGCCTAACTGGCATCTTTTTCAAATGTCCCAAAAGGTAAATCCAAAGTGGTCACACCAGCTATGTGGTGTTCCCCATGAGAGCATAAAACTACTGGCTGAATGTGTTATATTTATACAAGTCATAGCTGATATCAAGGCTGTTTTCACCTGTGGATAATCACTTGCAAATCTGATCAGCTGGTTCCGTTCCCACCCACAAGCTTTATACTTCATTGCGCTGTTAGTTGAGCAACTGCATGGCTAATTTGCATATGTGGGAGTGATCTGCACCAGAGTAGTGTCCAATGATCTTCAATGTTTTCAGGTGTCATCATACACGTCCACTTGTCTCTGCTGTGAGCGAAACTTCCCCAAACAAAGGGATATTAGCCTGTGACTTATAAACTGCTTCTGGCACAACAATGCCGTATGTTTCACACAGGTTGGTGAGGGGTCACCTTTGTCACTCAACGTAGAAGCTGCATGTTCACCTTGGCGCATGATGTACTGAACATTGTACTGGGATGTAATACACATTCAAAAGTTGTAGTGAGGAGATCAAATGTCCCACCTATAGCGGGTACACCCTCGCATTTATTCATAAAGCAACAGCTAATGCAGGAATGTCAGGAAATATCGATGGGGTGTAATACACATTCAATCTATTCAAATCAGACAACACGAATGCCCCACGTGTAGCGGGTACATCCCCATTGGTTAATATGAAGCTCCCAATATCTTTATGCTCTGGTATGAGCATCATATTATGCAACCCTACACACATCCCAACATCCTTATGTACACTAGATACATAAATGACTTGTTTTTGATTTGGCGTGGCAGTGAACAGGACTTGATACTATGGGTAGAACACCTGAATCAGATCAAAGGCCCTATTAGGTTCAAAATGGAATGTGATCATGAACAAATACACTTTTTGGATTTAAATATTTTTAAAATCAGAACTGAACAACACATTAGATTTGGTACATCTTTATACACTAAGAGCACTGACAGAAACTCGCTGCTGCTGGCTTCTAGCTATCACCCACGACACCAAAATTTAGGCATTATCTCCTCTCAACTCATGCGAGTAATCAGGAATAATTCCGAACCAGAAATCTGCAGTGAACAATTGGATGCTATGTGTAAGAAATTGGAGGAAAGGCTATATGACATTAAGGATATTAATATGTCGAGACAGAAACTCCACATGTGTAACCAAGATTCGCTCCTAAAACATAAAGAAAGAAAAAACACGACTGAAGAAAAGTTAAACTTCATTACCACATTCTCTCCATCACATGAGACCATAAGGGATTCCATTCACAATAGATGGGACTTACTTGAGACTTACAGGAGCCTGGCATCCTGGAAAACTAACACTCCAAGAGTGGTTTACAGACGGGCGAGGAGTATCAGGGACCTACTGGTAAAAAATGATCCCAAAAGTTCCCATCAAGGTGATACGTGGTTAAAATCTCGAAAAAGTAGTTGCTACAAATGCGGTGATTGTGTTAACTGTAATTCCATGCAAGTTGGAGATTCTTTTCAACATCCACACAAGAATAAAAGATATACCATTTGTTACCGTCTGAATTGTAACAGCTCATATGTCATATATATCCTAATTTGCCCCTGTTCTCTGGTCTATGTGGGGAAAACGACCACCCCTTTCAAAGATAGAATGGCGAATCACAGATGCTCCATTAGGGAGGCACTGAAGAATGGAACATCTGATCTCCCAGTTGCCCGACACTTTGAAACACAGAAACATAGCATCTCCAGTCTACGCTGCATGATTATTGATCATCTACCTATTCCAAAAAAGGGGGGGAGACCCCAACAATATGTTACTTAGACTAGAGTCCAGATGGATCTACATGTTGGACACCGTCTCTCCTAAAGGATTAAACATTAAATTGGACTTTGGGCCGTTCATTGGATAAAAATGATCCAATGAATGAATACAAATGCACAAAACGTTTCTATCATTGGATTATAAAATGGACACTTTTTTAATTTGCTCATTGTTCCAGCTTCTACTATGTTTTTAACTTTTTTCAATTTTTTTTTCATTTTTTCTTCTCTACATTTTTTCTCTTCCTTTGCTACTTGGCTAATGTGTTATTAGATGTCATTTATTTAACATCACCCCCCCCCCCCCCCCACATGTTGCTGGATTGTGTGCCCTATTAAGCATTTTCTGCTAATCTTACATGGGAGCTTCATATTAACCAATGGGGATGTACCCGCTACACGTGGGGCATTCGTGTTGTCTGATTTGAATAGATTGAATGTGTATTACACCCCATCGATATTTCCTGACATTCCTGCATTAGCTGTTACTTTATAAATAAATGCGAGGGTGTACCCGCTATAGGTGGGACATTTGATCTCCTCACTACAACTTTTGAATGTGTATTAAATCCCAGTACAATGTTCAGTACATCATGCGCCAAGGTGAACATGCAGCTTCTACGTTGAGTGACAAAGGTGACCCCTCACCAACCTGAGTGAAACATACGGCATCGTTGTGCCAGAAGCAGTTCATAAGTCACAGGCTAATATCCCTTTGTTTGGGGAAGTTTCGCTCACAGCAGAGACAAGTGGGCGTGTATGATGACACCTGAAAACATCGCAAGATCATTGGACACTACTCTGGTGCAGATCACTCCCACATATGTAAATTAGCCATGCAGTTGCTCAACTAACAGCGCAATGAAGTATAAAGCTTGTGGGTGGGAACGGAACCAGCTGATCAGATTTGCAAGTGATTATCCACAGCTGAAAACAGCCTTGATATCAGCTATGACTTGTATAAATATAACACATTCAGCCAGTAGTTTTATGCTCTCATGGGGAACACCACATAGCTGGTGTGACCACTTTGGATTTACCTTTTGGGACATTTGAAAAAGATGCCAGTTAGGCATCGAAACGTCATGTTTTTCCCAAGATTTTAACTTTTTGTATTATTAAAAGCTAAATTTTACTTACAAATGACCAGTGAGTGCTGCTTTTTTTGCATAGTACATACTGTTTTGACATTGCACCCTGGCAGCTGCTACTAAATATATGGGGGGCTAGTTATCAAGCCGTCTACTTTTCTGGCTTCGCCGGCCCAATACGTCCGCCTAAGCTCGCCTACCTTCGCCGCCGCGGACCTTGAATACGTTCGCCTAAGTTATCAAATAAAGCTGTCAAAAAGCCGCGGGGCGATGAGCAGCGGACTGTGACAGTTATCACTCATCCGATCTCGCTGCCCTTCGGCTTTTTCCCAGCTTTATTGCTAGCCTGTCACTAAGCACTCACACTAAACTGCACTGTTCTGCCCCCTATACCGGCGCCCCCGGAGCCCCCCGCAACTAAATAAAGTTACTAACCCCTAAACCGCCGCTCCTAGACCCCGCCGCAAGTCTTATAAATGTATTAACCCCTAAACCGCCGCTCCTAGACCCTGCCGCAACTCTTATAAATGTATTAACCCCTAAACCGCCGCTCCCGGACACCGCTGCCACCTACATTATACCTAGTAACCCCTATCCTGCCCCCCCTATACCGTCGCCCTCTATTATAAAATTATTAACCCCTATCCTGCTGATCCCGCACCTCTCCGCAACTAAATAAATAGTTTAACCCCTAAACCGCCGCTCCATGAACCCGCCGCAACCTATAATAAATTTATTAACCCCTATCCTGCCCCCCACTACGCCGCCGCCACTGTAATAAAATGATTAACCCCTAAACCTAAGTCTAACCCTAACCATAACGCCCCCCTAACTTAAATATTAATTAAATAAATCTAAATAAATTAACTCTTATTAACTAAATGAATCCTATTTAAAACTAAATACTTACCTTTAAAATAAACCCTAATATAGCTACAATATAAATAATAATTATATTCTAGCTATCTTAGGATTTATTTTTATTTTACAGGTACCTTTCAATTTATTTTAACCATGTACAATAACTATTAAATAGTTATTAACTATTTAATAGCTTACCTAGCTAAAATAAAGAGAAATGTACCTGTGAAATAAATCCTAACCTAAGTTACAATTACACCTAACACTACACTATACTTTAATAAATTATTCCTATTTAAAAATAAATACTTACCTGTAAAATAAACCCTAAGATAGCTACAATGTAATTAATACTTATATTATAGCTATTTTTGGATTTATATTTATTTTACAGGTAACTTTGTATTTATTTTAGCTAGTTAGAATAGTTATTAAATAGTTATTAACTATTTAATAACTACCTAGCTAAAAGAAATACAAAATTACCTGTAAAATAATTCCTAACTTAAGTTACAATTAAACCTAATACTACACTATCATTAAATTAACTAAATAAACTACCTACAAAGAACTACAATGAAATACAATTACATAAACTAACTAAAGTACAAAAAATAAAAAAAGCTAAGTTACAAAAAATAAAAAATTAAGTTACAAACATGTTAAAAATATTACAACAATTTTAAGCTACTTACACCTAATCTAAGCCCCCTAATAAAATAACAAACCCCCCCAAAATAAAAAAAATCCCTACCCTATTCTAAATTACATAAATTTCAATGCTCTTTTACCTTACCAGCCCTTAAAAGGGCCATTTGTGGGGGCATGCCCCAAAAAGTTCAGCTCTTTTGCCTGTAAAATAAAAATACAACCCCCCCCCAACATTAAAACCCACCACCCACATACCCCTAATCTAACCCAAACCCCCCTTACAAAAACCTAACACTAATCCCCTGAAGATCATCCTACCTTGAGTCGTCTTCACTCAGCCGAGCCACCGATGGAACTGAAGAGGGCATCCGGAACGGAAGAAGTTAATCCTCCAAGCGGCGCTGAAGAAATCTTCCATCCGATGAAGTCATCATCCAGGCGGCGCTGAAGAAGTCTTCGATCCGGCCGATGTCATCTTCAAAGAGGCGCTGAAGAGGTCTTCTATCCGGGCGAAGTCATCTTCCAAGCCGGGTCTTGAATCTTCCTTCCGCCGACGCGGAACCACCTTCTTCACCGACGGACTACGACGAATGACGGCTCCTTTAAGGGACGTCATCCAAGATGGCGTCCCCTCAATTCCGATTGGCTGATAGGATTCTATCAGCCAATCGGAATTAAGGTAGGAAAATCTGATTGGCTGATGGAATCAGCCAATCAGATTCAAGTTCAATCCGATTGGCTGATCCAATCAGCCAATCAGATTGAGCTCGCATTCTATTGGCTGATCGGAACAGCCAATAGAATGCGAGCTCAATCTGATTGGCTGATTGGATCAGCCAATCGGATTGAACTTGAATCTGATTGGCTGATTCCATCAGCCAATCAGATTTTCCTACCTTAATTCCGATTGGCTGATAGAATCCTATCAGCCAATCGGAATTGAGGGGACGCCATCTTGGATGACGTCCCTTAAAGGAGCCGTCATTCGTCGTAGTCCGTCGGTGAAGAAGGTGGTTCCGCGTCGGCGGAAGGAAGATTCAAGACCCGGCTTGGAAGATGACTTCGCCCGGATAGAAGACCTCTTCAGCGCCTCTTTGAAGATGACATCGGCCGGATCGAAGACTTCTTCAGCGCCGCCTGGATGATGACTTCATCGGATGGAAGATTTCTTCAGCGCCGCTTGGAGGATTAACTTCTTCCGTTCCGGATGCCCTCTTCAGTTCCATCGGTGGCTCGGCTGAGTGAAGACGACTCAAGGTAGGATAATCTTCAGGGGATTAGTGTTAGGTTTTTGTAAGGGGGGTTTGGGTTAGATTAGGGGTATGTGGGTGGTGGGTTTTAATGTGGGGGGGGGGTTGTATTTTTATTTTACAGGCAAAAGAGCTGAACTTTTTGGGGCAATCCCCCACAAATGGCCCTTTTAAGGGCTGGTAAGGTAAAAGAGCATTGAAATTTATGTAATTTAGAATAGGGTAGGGATTTTTTTTATTTTGGGGGGGTTTGTTATTTTATTAGGGGGCTTAGATTAGGTGTAAGTAGCTTAAAATTGTTGTAATATTTTTAACATGTTTGTAACTTAATTTTTTATTTTTTGTAACTTAGCTTTTTTATTTTTTGTACTTTAGTTAGTTTATGTAATTGTATTTCATTGTAGTTCTTTGTAGGTAGTTTATTTAGTTAATTTAATGATAGTGTAGTATTAGGTTTAATTGTAACTTAAGTTAGGAATTATTTTACAGGTAATTTTGTATTTCTTTTAGCTAGGTAGTTATTAAATAGTTAATAACTATTTAATAACTATTCTAACTAGCTAAAATAAATACAAAGTTACCTGTAAAATAAATATAAATCCAAAAATAGCTATAATATAAGTATTAATTACATTGTAGCTATCTTAGGGTTTATTTTACAGGTAAGTATTTATTTTTAAATAGGAATAATTTATTAAAGTATAGTGTAGTGTTAGGTGTAATTGTAACTTAGGTTAGGATTTATTTCACAGGTACATTTCTCTTTATTTTAGCTAGGTAAGCTATTAAATAGTTAATAACTATTTAATAGTTATTGTACATGGTTAAAATAAATTGAAAGGTACCTGTAAAATAAAAATAAATCCTAAGATAGCTAGAATATAATTATTATTTATATTGTAGCTATATTAGGGTTTATTTTAAAGGTAAGTATTTAGTTTTAAATAGGATTCATTTAGTTAATAAGAGTTAATTTATTTAGATTTATTTAATTAATATTTAAGTTAGGGGGCGTTAGGGTTAGGGTTAGGTTTAGGGGTTAATCATTTTATTACAGTGGCGGCGGCATAGTGGGGGGCAGGATAGGGGTTAATAAATTTATTATAGGTGGCGACGGTGTAGGGGGGGCAGATTAGGGGTTAATAAATGTATTATAGGTGGCGACGGTGTAGGGGGGGCAGGATAGGGGTTAATACATTTAATATAGGTTGCGGCGGGTTCAGGGAGCGGCGGGTTAGGGGTTAATACATTTATTATAGTTGCGGTGGGCTCCGGGAGCGGCGGTTTAGGGGTTAATATGTATAGAGTAGCTTGCGGTGGGCTCCGGGAGCGGCGGTTTAGGGGGTAATAACTTTATTTAGTTGCGGCGGTGTAGGGGGGGCAGATTAGGGGTGTTTAGACTCGGGGTACATGTTAGGGTGTTAGGTGTAGACAGCTCCCATAGAAATCAATGGGATGTCTGTCAGCAGCGAACTTGTACTTTCGCTATGGTCAGACTCCCATTGATTCCTATGGGATCCGCCGCCTCCAGGCTGGCGCTTTGAAAACCAGGTACGCTGGGCCGGAAAAGTGCCGAGCGTACCTGCTAGTTTTTTGATAGCTAGCAAAAGTAGTGAGAATGTGCCGCACTTGTGTGCGGAACATCTGGAGTGACGTAAGAATCGATCTGTGTCGGACTGAGTCCGGCGGATCGAAGCTTACGTCACAAAATTCTACTTTTGCCGGTCTCGAGCCTTTGATAACTAAGGCGTATCAGCCTCGCCACAAATACGCTGCGGAATACGCAGCGTATTTGAGGTTGACGGCTTGATAACTAGGCCCCATGGTGTGCATTCCTACACAGGTCTTTGCTATATATCTATCTATCTATCTATCTATCTATCTATCTATCTATCTATCTATCTATATATATATATATACACACACATATAAATATATCTGTACACACATATAAACACACACACATATAATGTACATACTTACTGTATATATATATATACACACATATAAACACACACACATATAATGTACATACATACTGTATATATATATATATATATATATATATATATATATATATACATACACACATACACACATACATATCCATCTTTAGACAGGTATCTGTATGTGTCTCAATGTTAAAGCCCTTTGCCTGCCTTTTCTTTCACCTGAGACCTCATATCTTTGAGCCTTTATAACTTTTGTAACTGTACTTTGTAATGTATGTTTGATGTGTTTTCTAGTGGAAATCGCGATTGCACTCAAGTGATCACAATTACTTTCATCTTGCAATATGAGCAGAAAACTAGACGAGTGCAATCTCCTGCGATAAACCCCTTATATCGCTTGCGCATAACAGTTAACACGCCACTCGTAATCTGGCCCTTAGCATTTAATGTAACTTTCCCATATAGTAACTGACTAAACTAGATCACAGATGAGAAATGAAAAATAAATTATTATTACACATGAATAGCAAGTAAAATATCATCAAACACTTCAACTTAAGCAAAAAAATAATAAATCCTGTGAATTATCCACATCCAGGATACGATGCACACTCTGATCCCTTTCAGACTGTTTTAAACATTTCATCTGAGTAATATTTTCCAGGATTACTCATTCTTGGAAGGTTATCTGTTTAGTAAAGCATAAAAAACCAAAAGCCATAGGATAACATTCTATTTACAGAGCTAAAAACTGAATGAAACATATCCAGGTGCTAAAAGTGGTCATCATTAGAAATACTATACTTTGTATGAATTAATAAGCTAAATATGTTTCACAGACAGCAAAGTGCAGCTGTAAAATATTACATACACAAGTCTATTTGCATTTATAAAAACAAGTTGCTTTCATGGGTCCTAGGAACTTTTTAAGCACATAAGGTGCCATTTCACAGCAATACTGTGCTTACCTTTATCATGAGCATATAAGGTGCCATTCCACAGCAACACTGTGCTAACCTTTATCATGAGCATATAAGGTGCCATTTCACAGCAACACTGTGCTTACTTTTATAATGAGCATATAAGGTGCCATTCCACAGCAACACTGTGCTTACTTTTATAATGAGCATATAAGGTGCCATTCCACAGCAACACTGAGCTAACCTTTATAATGAGCATATAAGGTGCCATTCCACAGCAACACTGTGCTTACCTTTATTATGAGCATATAAGGTGCCATTCCACAGCAACACTGAGCTAACCTTTATAATGAGCATATAAGGTGCCATTCCACAGCAACACTGAGCTAACCTTTATAATGAGCATATAAGGTGCCATTTCACAGCAACACTGAGCTAACCTTTATAATGAGCATATAAGGTGCCATTTCACAGCAACACTGAGCTAACCTTTATAATGAGCATATATGGTGCCATTCCACAGCAACACTGTGCTTACCTCTATAATGAGCATATAAGGTGCCATTTCACAGCAACACTGTGCTTACCTTTATAATGAGCATATAAGGTGCCATTTCACAGCAACACTGTGCTTACCTTTATGATTACCATTAGCCCTAGGAACAAATTACAGCCCTCCTACCAGCAGTGCCTCTCCTCCACAGATGGGTGGGGAACTTCTCACCCATTTTCTCCTTTTCATTGCCTCCCCTATATCTTTGATTTCCAGTGAAGGGAAAGAGGGGCTGCAATGCAACAGGGCAAAGTGAGAGCCAGCAGATGAACTCAGTTGGCTACCCAACAGGCCTAAATTATTCTGTTTTTTATCATGGCGCAAACAGAAAATCTGACTTGTCTTTTTCTCTAACCAATAAGAGCAGAGTGCACCTGTCATGAAAGAAGAGAAGTCAGCATTTCTGTTTGCACCACAAGGAACTCAGACCCACAGGCACACTTTCAAATGTTGCAAATCAGCAAAAGTTCTGTTAACTTCCCTGTTTTCTTTTGATTTTCATGGGCCCCAAAATGTTTGTGGGTCCTAGGCATTATGGACATCCCATTCCAAAACCATATACATTTAAATTAATTTGGCTCCTCCCCTTTGCAGCTATAACAGCCACAACTCTTCTGGGAAGACTTTCCAAAAGATTTTGAAGTGTGTCTGTGGGAATTTGTGCTCATTCGACCAAAAAAGCATTTGTGAGGTCAGGCAGTGATGTTGAATTGGAGGTTTTGGTTCACAATCAGAGTTTCAATTAATCTCAAAGGTGTTCAAAGGGGTTTAGGTCAGGGATCTGTGCAGGCTACTCTAGTTCCTCCACACCAAACTCATTAAACCATGACTTCTTGGACCTTGCTTTGTGCACAGGGGGACACTCATCCTGGAACAGTAAAGGGCCTTCCACAAAGTTGGAAGCACTCAATTGTCTAAAATATCTTTGCGTCCTGTAGCATTAAGATGACCTTTTACTGAATCCAAGAAACCTAGATCAACCCCTGAGAACAACCCCATACCATGATCCCTCCTCCATCACACTTTACAGTAGCTACTATGCATTCTGGTAGGTAGCGTTTTCGTGGCATCCACCACACCCAAATTTCTCCATTAGACTGCCAGACAGTGAAGCGTGATTCATCATTATAGAGAACGTTTGCATTGTTCCAGCATCCAATCTATATAAAAACCTCTAGATAACACATTTATCAAACACATTTGCCTGTTTGCAGTATGCAAAATGTCCAATGTGTCACACTATTTTTTTTATAATTCATACATGACATGCATTGTTTCACCTGGGTTAAGATAGATAGATATGACAGACAGACAAACAGAAATATAGATATGACAGACAGAAAGATAGATAGATATGACAAACAGACATACAGATGATAGAGATAGATAGATAGATAGATAGATAGAGACATAGAGAGATGGAGAGATATAGATAGACAAACAGATAGATGATAGATAGATAGATAGATAGATAGATAGATAGATAGATAGATAGATAGATAGATGATAGATAGATAGATAGATAGATAGATAGATAGATAGATAGATAGATAGATAGATAGATAGAATTTTAGGAGGTATAACACAATCAAGACAGTTTCTATTTTAGATCTATCTATCATCTGTCTGTCCATCTATTTTGCATTATTGTTTGGTAAGGCATGTTAACAGAAAAATGCAAAACCTACATGCTTATTACTTAATGCTATTTACTGCACAATTAAACACACAAGCCAACAAGTTACACAACACATCTACATTATACTGATGAATGTTGGCATCAATGTTTATAAGATGGGAATTAGTTTTTCAAACAGATCAACTCTTCGCTAACAAAAGTTGTTTGCTATACTGACAGGAATTCCCATGTGATGGGTTTGACAAGGCTCTCCTGCTTGCAGAAAGAAGGCAGACTGCATTATCCAAGTGTCTCACACACATTTTTATAGGCTCAGCTTAAGCTGCACAGAGCTGATAATTTATAAAGTGTTATTTCTTACTGTACATTTGTCTTACAGTGAGTGTCTATAGACAGTTGTTGTAGTCTATGTTGTAACACATTTAAATGGAGCACTGTATCTTATACTATTTATACATATATTAAATCTCCCATTACTTGCTTAGAGTGAGAATATCTAGAATGTCCAGCTTATTATATTCTGTTCCTAGAATAGTTTCTGCAAGTCATCACACAGACGCCAGTTTGATTAACGAGGTGACCATTTTGCATTGGAGTACTCGGGTAATCTTCATAACTGAACGATGCATTCAAACAATTGATGTTTTCCTTATGTTCCCTTAGTAGATTGGTTTACCTTACAATGGTACCTTAATCAGATTTAAACAATGCTTTTGCATATGCAGAAGATATCTGAGAGGTCTTAAAAGCTCATGGAATACAAAATCGTAATTTATACATTTGTTGGTCCATTAAAGGGACAGGAAACCCCAAAAGTTTCCTTAATGATTTGGATAGAACATACAACAAGGGATACCAAGAGAACTAAGCACATTTGAAAATAGAAGTGAATTTAAAAGTGTCTTAAAATTACATGCTCTATCTGAATCATGTTAGTTTAATTTTGATTTTCCTATCCTTTTAAAGGTATCATATTCTACAAAAAGGAACATTATCTGTGGGACTAATGCTCATTGGCTGGTAAGCACTTGCTACTAATGCTCATTGGCTGGTAAGCACTTGATACTAATGCTCATTGGCTGGTAAGCACTTGCTACTAATGTTCATTGGCTGGTAAGCACTTGCTACAAATGCTCATTGGCTGGTAAGCACTTGCTACTAATGTTCATTGGCTGGAAGCACTTGCTACAAATGTTCATTGGCTGGTAAGCACTTGCTACTAAAGCTCATTGGCTGGTAAGCACTTGCTACTAATGTTCATTGGCTGGTAAGCACTTGCTACTAAAGCTCATTGGCTGGTAAGCACTTGCTACTAATGCTCATTGGCTGGTAAGCACTTGCTACTAATGCTCATTGGCTGGTAAGCACTTGCTACTAATGTTCATTGGCTGGTAAGCACTTCCTACTAATGTTCATTAGCTGATTTCCCACTAATGCTCACTGAGTATTAGTAAGATGAACCTATAAGTCAATAAATATTTGTTAAATATGCATAAAGTATACTAGTATGTTGGTTTAAATTTAAAGGGACAGTGTAGTCAAAATTAATCTTTAATGATTCGGATAGGGCATGCAAATTTAAACAGTTTTCCAATTTACTTTTATCATCAAATTTGCTTTGCTTTCTTAGTATTCTTTGTGGAAAGCTAAACCTAAGTAGGCTCTTAGGCTAATTTATAAGCCGTGTCATATAGATAACATTGTGCTCACTCTCATGAAGTTATTTAAGAGTCTGTATTGTTTGGCTAAAATGCAGGTCTGTCAAAGGAACTGAGATAAGGGGGCAGTCTGCAGAGGCTTAGATACAAGGTAATCACAGAGGTAAAAAGTGTATTAATATAACAGTGTTGGTTATGCAAAACTGGGGAATGGGTAATAAAGGGATTATCTATCTTTTTGAAAAATAAAAATTCTAGAGTAGACTATCCTTTTCATTTTAAAAAATCTTTTTCTTCATATATATTCAGGCAATAAAATGTCAACTTATTTAAATGATGTGCTTTCATATTCAAGGTAGCACTACCTCTTATACATGGAGGATATAATTTTTTAGCACAATATACATCTAAGAAACCAATTTTCTTTATTTTCTTTTTTTTTCCAGCCAATCTCTCCTTTTACTGTACTTGTCTTTTTTTATGCTATTTCCGAAAATATTTTTACTTTGTATGGGAACACTGTCATCATTGCCAGTTTGCTGATTGTTTTGGGCACAAATATCCAGACCAGATAATTATTTCCAACAGAAGAATGATAAAACTAGTTGCATTTTTTGTTTTTCTTTTTTGGAAAATATGTTATATTTTGTACATGACTAACTTAACAAATCATATACCCTTTGGGAAACTGTGTTTCTAGTAAAACAGGATTAGTCATTAATATGGCAAAGCTCTATAAAGTAGTTTAGTATTGATGACAGAAATACAGAGGTCTTGAAGATCAACAAGAAAAAAGGTGACATAAAGTTCAAAAATTACAGCGAATACAGTAGAATGCTTTTTAAACCTAAATGTTTAACCTAAATGTTTTTAAATCAAATGTTGCAAGATTTAGATTTTTGACGCTTTCATTTTAGTGATGTCTAAAAATGTTATAGGAATCTGGGCAAGTATTTAAAATTGTCAGTAATATTGACAAACCAGGAGTTAGGGTTACTTAGTGAAAACAGTATTCTCCTCCAAAAGGTGCAATAGGTAAATCCATGTATAAGGCAAACAATACTTCAGGATATTAAAAACATACCTTTATTATGTAAATAATTAAAAATAAATTCACAGGAAAAGTCATTGGGCTGGATTTAACAA
Source organism: Bombina bombina (assembly GCF_027579735.1). NCBI lineage: Eukaryota > Metazoa > Chordata > Amphibia > Anura > Bombinatoridae > Bombina > Bombina bombina. Next base: position 194,730,143 of record NC_069508.1, on the reverse strand, counting down.
GCAACGGATGCTGCTGTCTCCGCCCAAAGTTTCTGGCTCGCTGGAAACTGAAGTTAAAAAGCAGCGCTCTTAAGATCGCTGCTTCTTAACTTGTCCGCCACCTTTTAGGTGATGTACTACAATCATCCCAATCCAATACAATTGGTATGATTGACAGCCCCTGCTAGCGGCCGTATGCTGTCGGCATGATTTACTACAGCAAATCATGTCCACCTGCATTTAATAAATCTACCCAATTGAGCGTAGGTACAAGCAGAAAATAACATCAACTGATGCGTTTCATGCCATACTGACACTTTCTCATGAAACGTATGTTGTTGTTTCTAACACTAGTTTTGAATATTTTCAATTTTTCATTGGGATAAGTCACAGGTAACAAAATAAATTGTTACATAAGAAGACACTATGTGGCAAATAAATAATAGATTACAGTATTTCTAACTTAGCTTTCTCATTTTGTAAGTTTGCATTATGAGTGCTGTACAGTGATAACAATGAAATTTAACCAGTTGAATGCCTAAGAGTCTAAGGGGCCGATTTATGTAGCTGCGAATGCAGCTGTTTTCACGGGAGCCTTCAGGCTTGACAGAAACATAAGTTAAGAAGCAGTGGACAGCAATCATCCTGATTGGATACGATCGGGATGATTGACACCCCCTGCTAGTAGCTGATTGGCCGGAATGTGCAGGGGGTGGCATTGCACAAACATTGCATGAAATGATTGTGCAATGATAAATGCAGACAGCGTATGCTGTCAGCATTTATCGATGTCGGGTGGCCATGTCCACCCATATCTTCATAAATCGGCCCCTAAGCTGTGACTATGCTAAGAACCCTATTTATTAATGTGCCTGCGGACATGATACAATGTAGCGTATCATGTCCGCCACACATGGATAAATGCCGACAGCATACACTGTCATCATTTATCATTACACAAGCAGTTCTTGTGAACTGCTTGTGCAATGCAGTCCCCTGCCGCCCCTCAGCCACTAGCAGATGGTGTCAATCAGCCTGATCATATAGGATTGGGCGTATTGATGTCCGCGGCCTCAGAGCAGGCAGACAAGTTATGGAGCTTCATAACTGCTGTTTCTGGGGGGTGTTTTTGAACGATATAAAAGTGAATAGTCATCACACCCCCAATCTATATTTGAGAAAGTGCCAGTAAAAACCAAATCAGATGACGTCATACTCTGCTTGCACCTTTGCTCAATGTATTTTCCTTTGAATTGACTTTTTAATTATTGACATGATAAAGAAATGTTTATTCTGAATTATTGTATGCCATATACTTTGTTTGACCTATTGCACCTTTGGGAGGAGAATACTGTCTTTGTTGGTTGCAAGCTGGCAAAGTGGGCGCGACAACAGAACTACTTTTCCTGACATAAGGTACAACCTTTTCATGCTAACAAATCTACATTTTACAACAAGCTAGGGTTACTTAGACATTCAAGTTATTATTATTTATTTTTTTTTACATTTATGCATATGATATATAAGCAGATATGCAGTGCTTTGCAAAATATCTGTACAAATGTTAATCCTAGTTTACAAGTGGAACTAAAAAATATTAGCACTAATGTTTTAAAAGTATGAAGCACTGCATACTAAAACCTCATATGTATACATTTGTTAAAGGGATACTAAACCCAATTTGTTTCTTTAAAGGAACAGTATACATCAATTTTAATTTAACTGCATGTTATAGACACTACCATTTAAGAATAATATGCACAGATACTGACTTAAAAATCCAGGATAAAACCTTTTAAAAACTTACTTAGAAGCTCACAATTTAGTACTGTTTATGAGGTTAGGCTGGGGCACCCACTGAAAGGGGCTAAGAGCAGACCCCACCTGCATATAAATAGACCAATTTTACAAACAGAATCAATGTGAAGTCTGTATATATCAGTATACATCTAAAACTTAGTGGCTGGGTTAGGAGTCTAAAAATCAGCACAATGTTATTTAAAAATAAGCAAAACTATACATTTTTACAAAAACACCCTCAGATGTGCTATATAAATGGATCATCTACAACACATTTATGCAAAGAAAAATCTAGTGTACAATGTCCATGGCTTTCATGATTCAGAGCATGTAATGTTTAACAACTTTCTAATTTACTCCTATTATCAATTTTTCTTTGTTCTCTTGCTATCTTTAGTTTAAAAGCAGGAATGTAAAGCTTAGGAGCCAGCCCATTTTAGGTTCAGCACCCTGGATAGTATTTGCTTATTGGGGCTACATTTAGTCACAAAAAAGCAAGCATAACCCAGGTTCTGAACCAAAAATGGACCAGCTTCTAAGCTTTGCATTCCTGCCTTTTAAATAAAGATAGCAAGAGAACGAAGAAACATTGATAATAGGAGTCAATTATAAAGTTGCTTAAAATTGCTGCCCTATCTGAATCATTAAAGAAAACATGTGGGTTTAGTGTCCCTTTAATGATTTATTTAGTCTATTTTCACACTTTCTTTGGCACTTGCGAATATGCTAAGCTCCGCCTCTAGTACACACCCTTTTTATTGCCAGTGAACAGGTGATACAGTCATTTAAATGCTGTTCCACTTCACTTGTCCCACAGAATAACTAAAGTCCACTGCGTCTTCTAACAAGTACCATATAGTGTACATATTCAATTATATTTTAGTTCAAAAGTTTACAGGGCACAATGCAGAATTTCATTTTCAGATTTGCCATTAGATAAAATGCATACATTTTCCAGCTGCTGTGTTTGAGTTACATGTGTTCTTCAACAATATTTTTTTTTTTAAACATAAATACATTTCAATAAAGAGAGAGCATTCATAAACAGAGCCTCACAGTCAAATACTTTCATATGCTAATATTTCAATCACTGAGTTAAAAATTGCTAAAATAAAAAATAAAAAAAAATAAATAGATTAATCAATTTGTCTTCTCTATCCTTATTATGTTTTAACCCATTTGATGCCAGATATTGCAATTTGTATAACAAGTTGTTTTACACTGAGCCACAGACACTTGCTGACACCAAAAGAGTTAAATATTTTATTCCCTTTGATGGTGCATGCAATGATTATGATATTTATGTGTGTGAGGTGGGTGAAACAATATGAAAGGATATGAAGATGAAATAGTATGGTAATATTTAAGGTAATATCAAAATCCTTATCCAAACAAGTCTCATTACCTTGAGTAACAGTCTAGTTAAAAGAAAATAGTGACTACAATAAAACCTTGTAATGTGGTATCTCAAGCAGTATCAGATATCTTTCTAATGAGAATTCAGTCATTGCTGGAGTTTGGCTTTGCTCATATCACAACCAAATCTTTCCACAACCCTGACAAGCTGCAGACTCCAGGTTCAACTCCTTGCTGTGATTATATATGACAATGATGGATAAACCAGGGCTTTCAGACTCCAAATGAGCTTTTCTAGTCAAATGAAATATTTGGGGAGCTTTCCTGAAAGATAAGAGCTAAGCTGAAAAGGAAAATTTGAAGAAATATTTCTTTGTTCTTCATAGCTTGTAGTGTTTTCTGTAGATACAAATAGTCATTTCTGTTAAGGAAGGAACAACCTCCAGTCTAAGTATGAATGCAGGTTGGGATTATTGTTGCCACGGGTAACTGTAATTTCTGATGCATCCTCTGGTGCAAATATGAATCTAATAAAAACATTATTATAATAGTGGAAAAGACTTCATGATGGGGAAAGTGACGATAAATATTGTGAAAATGTTTAGAGAAACAATAAGTACTAGACTATCTAATGAAATAAAAGATGATTTTATATCTAAAGAAAGATAAATGCTTGAAGAAGGAATAACACTAAAATGATATGCGAATATAACATAATAATCATGTTCTGCGTATGCAGAAACAATGTACATGTCAAACACTCAAATTTATAAAGTTTTCTGAGCTTGTGAGATTTTTTAAGAATGATTGCTAGCTCTTCTATTTCCTGATGGGATTCTATAAAGCCACTTTATACCATGAAAACAGGATGTTTAGCTAAGGGATACAGCATTTTCATATGGGGAGGAGATGAAGACACTACAAAAGTGCACAATGAAAATTGTAATATAAAATTATCCAAAATGAATAATTGAACCATTCATACAAAATGTTAAGGTGTATCAAAAATCGAATTTGATCAAAAATGTAAAATTTGTATTTAAATTATGCAGGAATAAGTCAAATTAAATATGCACAGCATAAATCGTAATTTAAGTACACTGGTTATGCAAAAAACACACACATTCATACTTATAAGTACAAAATACCAAACGTATTTGTTTTTTGTTTCATTAAATGGGCTGGACATGGGTGTTCCATAGGCGTATATGAAATTGTCTCTCTAAACGAAGCGTAATTCTGTAAAAAAATGTCGCTCCACAGATGCCACTGATGAGCATTTATCAAAATACTCAAAACACAAATTACTATGAAAGGAATTCCATTAAGGCTGCCCTTGCGAGTGTCGGACTGGGAAACCAGTCTAGGCAAGCGCTTTTATTTAGAGTCATCCCCTCAGACTTCTGTAACCCATGAACACCAGCAGCCCTATTACAGTGTCTAATATATAGGAAATATTCATATTAAATAATGGTTTTAACTATGAATTTACTGTAAATATTTCACAGTCCAATGTTCTGCACATAGCAGATTATGTTCTGAGTATATATATATATATATATATATATATATATTCAAGTAAGTAGGCACTTACACCACTATATAGAGCAATATATGGGACTACACCTATTAGACAATAAATTTACATCTATCTGCTTAACAAATTTTCATTAGGTACAAGGCATCTTGCTTCAAGTTGGATAATTGTTTTTAATGTTAATAGATAGAGATCCCCTCAATATTGAATAACTACATAAATACCCAACTAATTAGCTTCAAGTTCTCAGCATTTTCACTGCACTATATATATAATTTCTGCTTTCTGTCGTAGCTGGAAGCAACTGTCTAACCTTGAATAAGCCTATACTCATTTCCCTATTCAGGCTCTTTCCTATTCATGCCATTATGGATCCTTGATGTAACACATTTCACTTTATTCTGGAATTACTCTCCCTACCTTGGGGACCTTTACAGTTTTAAAAATGCTTGCAATATTTTCCTAAGGATGTTAAGAGATTTCTCCACCAGTCCCCCAAAATGCTGTAATTGGTTACAGCATATCCTAAAATATTGAAACTTTTTTTTTTTTTTTTAACAGTAATGAATGCATAATTTTCTTCCATTCATGAAAAATTCTGCTTCCAGGCATTGCAAATCTGTTTCTATAAAGAACTCGCTGGGCAGAATTTATTAAGGGATCTCTATAGCCTGATAGAACATTACCAGCCTCACCAGTCTCCAGCATTAGGTCCTTGCAATGTTCTAAGTAGCTTACTTACAGCTAGATTATAAGTTTGTGCGTTCGTCTTTTAATGTTGAAAATATGGTATTTTCAGCGTTAAAACAACACTGCAGCCATTACAAGTCTTGTCGGTATAGGTGTACCACAAACCTTTTAGCCTGTAACGCAACGTCAGTCCTGCAATCGTAAAAATGACGTTTTTAATGAGATTCCCATAGCGCTGATATTACGAATTCTCGTTCTGGCTAAAAAGCAAGCGTTACAGCCTAAAACGACAAGATCTGTACCTCCATCTAAAGTCAGTAGCTATGAGTTTTACGCTACAAAGCTGTAACATAAAACTCATAACTAATATATTAAAAAGTATACTTTTTACTATGAACCTTAATCCATTATATAAGGGCTTCACACAGTATTAGTAATCCCAGTTATCAGCTGGATAAAAAAGGAAAAATTAGACCTTGTATTAATTACAATATATACCAGTAACATTGTATTCTAGCTATCTTATCACAGGGTATATCTACCTTTAATTTAGTGGGAATATACATGAGATGGAAATAATGTCATGAGATGGAAATAATTGAGCATGTTAAGACTCCATGGAGAGGGGGAATAGGGAAAAGCTGTTACAGAAACGTGAAGCTTTCTGGATTTTTAAATTAAAACCGAGGACCCCTAATGGTTTAAATATACAAGCAGATCTCATTAATTTCTGGGAGTGACTTAGTGCTCCATGTACTAAGCCGTCAATTCATCCGTCATTGTAGACGCGGATAAACTCGCCGTTACTCGCCGCGGGCGAAATGGTGTCCGCTGTCGCTATGTACTAATATTCCCCCAATAAATAGACAAGTCTAGCCCGCCGCGAGCAGTTGCGGATTGTTGATAAATTTGACGCCTCGCTCGCCGCGACTAAGCTGATGTACTTAACTTTCAGTTGAATTGTCTGGCCAATTATTAACACGTGACATGCAAGGTGTCACGAACATCATAGTAGTCACGGGAATAGAATTTTGCTCCTATAAAAGTTCAACTTATCTAAACAACTTTATTATTGTTCAAAATTTTTTGAAGAGTGATAACAGAGCGTTATTTTTGTAATATTTATTTACAATTTGGATATGGCTTCATCTGGATCTGATAATATATAAATATTAATATAAAAATAATTATAAAGATTGACAACTATACAATACAAATTTAAAATATAGATTACTCTTTAATTACAGTCGACAAATTGGGCGCAATTTATGTACATGGAAATGAGAGACAAATTAGACGCCAGTTATGCTGTAAGTACAATGCTGATATTACTGCCTTTTATATATGTCTAGACTGGCGTCTAGATTGACTTTCCTATTGTTTTGTACCTTGCCCGCCACCTAAAAGGTGGCGAGGCAAAAATAACGAGGTGGGAGCGGAAATTGTAGCGAGCGGACAAATAGATTTTTTAGTACATTCGTTTTTGGCGAGTTGGTGGTCAAATGTGTCTAATTACAGTGAAAAATGGAGCGGTAGCGAGGTTTGGCGGATAAGTACGCTCGCAATTTTAAAGATGCGAGTTTTAACATAATTGACGGCTTTGTACATATCAGTTTGCGAATTTTGACGCGAGATTTGTTGCGGGTAGCTCGCTGACTGCTTAGTACATGGAGCCCTAAATGAGGAAACTAAGAGGGTAAGAAGAAAGCCATGTGTGTATTAGAACATATGACTATGAGTTAACAGCAGTGATTTCCTCTTAACAGATTATAATAATGTGGAGTAATTTATATGGATATTATTTTGACTCTATGGGTTAGAAAAGCTTAGAAAGGTATAAATGAAGCATAGATAGAATGCTGTAAAAATATGCATTTATAACATGTATTATGTCGGCAAAAATCTGAATATATAAACTAGTAATATAACTTATAGAGGATAAGATATACACATATGAGACTAATTTTAAATTGGATAGGAATGGATACAAGTAACTGACATACTCTATAATTTTGGAAAAATATCCCTTATTATGTGTATTCACACTAAATTAGAGGTAGATATACCCTGTGATAAAATATATATGATAGTTAGAATACAATGTTACTGGTATATATTGTAATTAATACAAGGTCCAATTTTTCTTTTTAATTTTTTCATTTTTTATCCAGCTGATAATTGGGCTTACTAATACTGTGTGAACCCCTTATATAATGGACTAAGGTTCATAGTAACAAGTAACTATACAGTAACTTTATATGCCCTAAAAGAATGGATAAAATAATATATATACAAAAAAAAGGAAAACAATGTAAGTTTATGTATGCTGTAACTTTATATGCTGAAAGGAGAATTGGTACAACTATAGATACAAAATAGTTACAATGTAAATTGCCTCCAAACTTCACTGTGTGCTTTTTGTTTATGATACAAAGTGCTTTAAAGTACCAGGGCTTGTGATTTACTTCCCAAATTGAATGCCTGCAATCTAGATAATAAGAGACATGGAGGCATATTTAAGAAATGTCTTGCAGACCTGATCCGACAGTGTGGATCAGGTCCGCAAGACATCGCTGAATGCGGAGAGCAATACACTCTCTGCATTTAACATTGCACCAGCAGCTCACAAGAGCTGCTGGTGCAACGCCACCCAATGGGCCGACAGCAGGGGTTGTCAATCAACCCAATCGTACTCTGAGCAGACGGACAGGGTTATGGAGCAGCAGTCTTTGTGACAGCACTTCATAACTCCTGTTTCTGGCGAGTCTTCAGACTTGCCAGAAACACGGGCCATCAAGCTCCTTTCGGAGCTTAATAGATAGGCCCCAAAGGGTTAACCAGTATTTGCTTAGACACTAACATCATAGGATTACCATGTATAAAGTGAGGCTGTTTTGTTCAGTGCAGCACGGTCTATGAGGAAGGCGCAAGCTGAAACGCGTAAGACCGGTGCTGCACTGGCCTCTTGATCCTAATTTGTGCAATACTTTTAATGATTAAATAAAAGTTACTTTTTAAAATTTTACATCTGCTGACCTACTTTTGCTAAAGTTATTAACCCCTAAACTGCCGCCCTCCTGCATCACAAACACTATTTAAATATTATTAACCCTTAATCTCCCACATCACCCCCACTATACTAAAGTTATTAAGCCCTACACCGCCGCCACTATATTAAACCTATTAAACCCCTAAACCGAAAGCCCCCACAACGAAATATAATAAATGAATCTATTAACCCCTAAACTGAAAGCCCCTCACATCGCAATAAACTAATTTAAACTATAAACCCTAACCTTAACGTAACCCTTACCCTAACACCCCCTAACTTTAACATAATTAAAATAGAACTAAATTAAACTTACAATTATTAACTTAATAATTCAAATTTAAAACTAAATACTTACCTGTGAAATAAAACCTAAGCTAGCTACAATATAACTAATAGTTACATTGTATCTAGCTTAGGTTTTATTTTTATTTCACAGGCAAGTTTGTATTTATTTTAACTAGGTTGACTAGTTAGTAAATAGTTATTAACTATTTAATAACTACCTAGTTAAAATAAATACAAACTTACCTGTCAAATAAAACCTAACATACCTTACACTAAAACCTAAAATTACAAAAAATAAAAAACTACCATTACAAAAAATTAAAAATTAAATTATCCAAAAAAATATAAGTTATTCCTATTCTAATACCCTTAAAAAAAAACACCCCAAAATAAAAAAGCCTAATGTAAAATAAACTTCCAAGGGCCCTTAAAAGGGACTTTTGTAGGGCAATGACCAAAGTTAAACAGCTTTTTGCTACAAAATAACACAACCCCTAACAGTATACAAAGGGCCCTGTTAGGGGGTGTTTGTTTTTTAAAGGCCCTTGGTAGTTTATTTTAGATTAGGCCTTTTTATTTTGGGGTGTTTTTTTTTTAAAGGGTTTTAGAATAGGATTTTTTTGATAACTTCATTGTTTTTGTAATGGTAGGTTTTTTATTTTTTGTAATGGATTTTTTTTTATTTTTTTTAATGTTAGGTTTTAGTGTAAGGTAGCATATGTTTTAATTGACAGGTAGTTTTGTATTTATTTTAATTAGGTAGTTAGTAAATAGTTAATAACTATTTACTAGCTACCTAATTAAAATAAATACACACTTACCTGTGAAATAAAAATAAAACCTAAGCTACTTACAATATAACTATTAGTTATATTGTAGCTAGCTTGGGTTGTAATTCACAGGTAAATATGTATTTAGTTTTAAATAGGTATTATTTAGTTAATAATCGTAACTTTAGTTTTGCTATATTTGGGGTGTTAGGGTTAGGGTTATGTTAGAGTTAGGGTTAGGTTTAGGGGTTAATATAGTTAAATTTAGGTTGTTGCGTTGTGGGGGGCTGGCGGTTTAGGGGTTATTAGGTTTATTTAGTTAATATTTGTAAGATTAATGTAGCTCTATTTTCATTATGTTAAAGTTAGGGGGTGTTACAGGTTAGGGTTACATTAGGGTTACGTTAGGGTTAGGGGTTAATAGTTTAATTTAGGTTGTTGTGATGTGGGGGCTGGTGGTTTAGGGGTTAATAGGTTTATTTAGTGGTAGTGATGTGGAAGGCCATAGGTTTAGGGGTTAATAGCTTTATTTAGTTTATTTAGAATAGTGGTTAATAGTTTATACGTTAGTTTCTTTTTCCCCATAGACATCAATGGGGCTGTGTCACAGAGCTTTTCTTTCCGCAATCGCAGGTGTTAGACTTTTTTCTAACCCGCTCTCCCCATTGATGTATATTGGGAAAGTGTGCACAAGCACATCAAATCAGCACTTGTTTTTGGTGCGGTATGGAGCTTAAAAACCCCATATCGCCCGCACAAGTCTGGTTTTTAAAAACTTGTAATGGCAGCGCTATAGGGGATTAAATAAGGCCACTTTTGTTGCGTTCATTAATTTCCCTATAGCGCTCAAAACTCTTAATCTAGCTGTTACTAAAGAATGGAGTTTTATAGAACTGGTAAAGCTGGAGAGACTTGTGGGGTTGGTGAAGCTGGAGAAACAAAAGAGACCACTGTATATGTGAAAGAAAGGTCATTTGTATGAACAACCCACAGTTTCTCAGTTATCTACAATGAAAATCCCGCCTTTGGCATCACTATACTCTATATCAGTGATTTTTAACCTTTTTTTTTTCCGTGGCACACTTTTTTACATTAAAAAATCCTGTGGCACGCCACCATCCCAAAATTTAAAAAAAATCACACATTGTAGCCTAATACAGCATATATATACACATACACACAAACACACACATACTGTATGTATTGTGCTGTTATGCCATGCCTCCTACAAACTACCCCTGCACTGGGAGTAAAAAACAAGCAAAGTTTAAAAAATATGTCACACTGTTGTCAGTCTGCCGTGGCACACCTGAGGATCTCTCACGGCACACTGGTTGAAAAACACTGCTCTATATTACTCTAAAACAGTTTTGTTAAATGTATACGTTGCCACCAGCGCACTCTGTTAACTCTCTAATCAATGTTGGTGAGACATGAGGCAGCAGGTTGTTGTGTTCTTTTTGATGAATATTTTGTTTTGCCTGCTTTTGCACATTGTTTTAATACCTGTGTGAAGACTCATTCTATTTTAGTTGAACTTACACTGTTGTTATTGGATATTCTGGATTCTTTGAACATTTTCCTAGACTTTTGAACAATCATTTGCTTAAAGAACCACTAAAGTAAAACTAAACTTTCATGATTCAGACGTAGAGGCCCATTTATCAAGCTCCGAACGGAGCTTGAGGGCCCGTGTTTCTGGCGAGTCTGAAGACTCGCCAGAAACACAAGTTATGGAGCAGCATTCTAAAGACTGCTGCTCCATAACCCTGTCCGCCTGCTCTGATGAGGTGGACAGAAATCGCCACAATTCAACCCGATAGAGCCACGATCGGGTTGATTGATACCTCCCTGCTGGCGGCCCATTGGCCGTGAGTCTGCAGGGGGCGGCGTTGCACCAGCAGCTCACAAGAGCTGCTGGTGCAATGCTGAATATGGAGATCGTATTGCTCTCAGCATTCAGTGAGGTCTGTCGGACCTGATCCGCACTGTCAGATAAGGTCCGACAGACATTTGATCATTCGGCCTCCTAGCATGCACTTTTAAACAACTAATTTACTTCTATAATCCAATACAAGGGACATTGTACACTAGATGACAGCTGTCTGCCAGTAACCAAATTAGAGTATTTTTAAATTTTATTTACTTACTAATATTTTTTTCTGTAGCTTTGTGATCTCCCCTCCCCCTCCACACCTACCCCCTTCCATGCGATCATTTAGTAGCCCCTTCCCCACTTCAAATTAACATTTTTCTGTAGTGTAGATTTCCATCCATCCCTCTCCCTACCAATCTTTGGTTCCATACATGCGTAGTGTAGCGTCCCACCCCTCCACCCCTCCATCCCCCTCCCAATCCCCTCCATGCTGAGCCACCTCCCACCCTCACTGTTACTGGTTGTAATACAGTAACCATGTGATCACTGTGATTCGCTATTACAGCGATCACATGATTTCACTGGGCTCTGACTGACCCCAGACACACTGCCTCAGTACAATGTGGATCAAAACGGAGGACGTACCATTACATCACTAGAGTCCTTAAGACCTGTTTTTGTCATGACGTAATGATATGTACAAAAATCCAAAGGGGTTAAAAATTAAATCCTGTACCAATATAAATCACATTTCATTGCTTTTTGGGTATAAACTCGCCATCTTTTCATTTGCAACACATAACAGTGAGAACTGTAGGGTGGAAATATTTAGAGAATTATGCTGGCATTTGAGAGAAAATTTTAAACACGCCCATGTCCATACCATTTTAAGAAAAAAATAAAATTACGCTTTCTATTTTGTACTTATAAATACAAATTTATATGCATTTTTTGCTCACCCAGTTTACTTACATTACGATTTACGCTATGCATATTTAATGATTTATTATTATTTTAATGATTTATTTCTGTGTAATTTACATACAAATTTCATATTTTTGATAAAATACGATTCTTGCTGAACTTTTTAACAATTTTTGATGCACCTTAACAAAACAATTTTTCCACAGTATTTGTATGTAAATAGTTCAATTATTCTTTTTTGCGTGATTTTCAAATTACAAATGTAATTGTGCACTTTTGTAATGTATGCATCTCCTTCCAATACAAAAATGCAGTATTTGGCCTTACCGCAAAACGACTTACGTAAACTTCGTAAAGTATTTTTCCTATGGGACTTCCATAGCGCCAGTATTACGAGTCTGTCCTGGGAGGCCAAAAAGTGAGCGGTACACCCTATCCTGCCAGAGAGTCCTAACGCATTTAAAAGTCAGTAGTTAAGAGTTTTATGGTACAGCTCCGTAACATAGAACTCATAACTAAAGTGCTAAAAAGTACACTAACACCCATAAACTACCTATTAACCCCTAAACCAAGGCCCTCCCGCATCGCAAACACTGAAATAAAAATTTTAACCCCTAAACTGCCGCTCCAGACACCTCCGCTGCCTACATTATATTTCTGAACCCCTAATCTGCTGCCCCCAACATCGCCGACACCTACATTATATTTATTAACTCCTAATTTGCAGCTCCCAATGTCGCCACAACCTACCTACACTTATTAACCCCTAATCTGCCGCTCTGGACATCGCCGCAACTATAATAAACATATTAACCCCTAAACCGCTGCACTCCCGCCAAATATTACTTAAATATTATTAACCCCTAATCTGCCATCCCTAACATCGCCGCCACCTACCTACATTTATTAACCCCTAATCTGCCGTCCCCAACATCGCCGCCACTATACTAAATGTATTAACCCCTAAACCTAAGTCTAACCCTAACCCTAACACCACCTAATTTAAATATAATTACAATAAATCTAAATAAAATTACTATAATTAACTAAATTATTCCTATTTAAAACTAAATACTTACCTGTAAAATAAACCCTAAGCTAGCTACAATATAATAAATAGTTACAGGCTTAGGTTTTATTTTTATTTTACAGGCAAGTTTGTATTTATTTTAACTAGGTAGAATAGTTATTAAATAGTTATTAACTATTTAATAACTACCTAGCTAAAATAAATACAAAAGTACCTGTAAAATAAAACCTAACCTAAGTTACATTAACACCTAACACTACACTATAATTAAATAATTTAACTAAATTAAATACAATTACCTAAATTAAATTAAATTAGCTAAAGTACAAAAAACAAAGACTAAATTACAGAAAATAATAAACAAATTACAGATATACTAATTACACCTAATCTAATAGCCCTATCAAAATAAAAAAAGCTCCCCCAAAATAAAAAAAACCCTAGCCTAAACTAAACTACCAATAGCCCTTAAAAAGGCATTTTGCGGGGCATTTGGATGGGCATTGCCCTTAAAAGGGCCGATAGCTCTTTTGCGGTCCAAACCCTAATGTAAAAAATAAAACCACCCAATACACCCTTAAATAAACCTAACACTAACCCCCTGAAGATCGACTTACAGTTCTGAAGACCGGACATCCATCCTCAAGGAAGAAGCAGAAGTCTACATACAACCGGGTCGAAATCCTCAATGAAGCCGGGAGAAGTCTTCATCCAAGCCGGGTGAAGTGGTCCTCCAGACGGGAAGAAGTCTTCATCCAGACGGTATCTTCTATCTTCATCTATCCGACGCGGAGGGGCTCCATCTTCAAGACATCCGGCGCGGAGCATCCTCTTCAAACGACGGCTTCTTACTGAATGACGGTTCCTTTAAGTGACGTCATCCAAGATGGCGTCCCTTAGATTCCGATTGGCTGATAGAATTCTATCAGCCAATAGGAATTAAGGTAGAAAAAATTATATTGGCTGATGCAATCAGCCAATAGGATTGAAGTTCAATCCTATTGGCTGATCCAATCAGCCAATAGGATTGAGCTTGCATTCTATTAGCTGTTCCAATCAGCCAATAGAATGCGAGCTCAATCCTATTGGCTGATTGCATCAGACAATAGGATTTTTTCTACCTTAATTCCGAATGGCTGATAGAATTCTATCAGCCAATCGGAATCTAAGGGACGCCATCTTGGATGACATCACTTAAATGACCGTCATTCAGTAAGAAGCCGTCGTTTGAAGAGGATGCTCTGCGCCAGATGTCTTGAAGATGGAGCCGCTCCACGCCGGATGTATGAAGATAGAAGATGCCGTCTGGATGAAGACTTCAGCCCGTCTGGAGGACCACTTCGCCCGGCTTGGATGAAGACTTCTCCCGGCTTCATTGAGGACTTCGGCCCGGTTGGATGAAGACTTCTGCCGCTTCCTTGAGGATGGATGTCGATCTTCCAGGGGTTAGTGTGGAAAGGTGATAACTAAGCGCCAACTATATAACGCAACAGACCTCCAGCTCTAATAAATTGGCACCTAGTTGCCAAGGGTGTATTCAATTTTAAAATTGGATATCAGAGCACCAAACAATGTAGGCAGGGTCTAAGGGCAGATAGTCAAATACCAAAGGTAACAATAGGTTGAAATAATATGATTTAATACATAAGATAAAAAAGTTGGTACATTTAAAATTATACAACAATTGGTCATGGATCCATGTTACACTTTAAAATTTATATTGAAACACTTGGAACAATTTAAAAATGCTTGTAGAACAATTAATAACAACAAAAAAAATCTAACAAATAATGTCTATCGCATAAAACTTAAATTCTAATATGTGAATGCTAGGAGCGCTTATGCACACTCTATTTATAAAAAAAAGGCTGAATACTCAATATTATTGTACGGATTTGTTTGATTAAATTAGTGAACGTTTTTCATTAAAACAGACAATACTATAAATAGTTACAAACATTCCCTTCATGAGCATGCATGCTCTTTAGTGTAATTTGCAAGTTTATTTTAGGCGTGTTCTGTAATATTTTCCGACTACGGCAGTGAGCGCATGCGTGCACAACTGTCTTTACAAGTTAATTGTCAGAGTGGCCGTATATAGTGTATGCTGTCGGCATTTAGCGAGGTTGAGAGGACATGATTCGCTACAGCGAATCATGTCCGCTCGACCTGTGATAAATCTACCCTTTGAAGTATAGTAATACAAAAAATACCAGCGCTATGCAGTGCTTATTATGAAAGAAGCATACATGAAAATATCAGTAATTGATATACAATGATACTTGATGCTATATCAGCACAAAGTGAATGTAACCTTTATATGCCCGGGCGTTATACCTATCGGTTACAACATATAATGCCCCCAATACATATATTTGTATTAAATAATAGTGAATAATAGTGAAGCAGAGTACATGGTAAAACAGGTCTGTCCAACTGTATTAGACGTGAGAAATCTCCATAATATTTACTGTTCCCAGAGACCGATATCCAGGACTGTATATGAAAAAATCCCACTATGTCATTTCAAAGAGATACAATAGATCCAATAGTGTGGAGGTGCCTCTCTCTGTACAGGAACCAACTTCCACTTGAACACCCGGCGGCTGACTATAAAGAAAGAAAAGACAAAAGTGCAGCTCCTCTAAATGTAGTGTTTTATTACTCAAGGGGAAAAAGCGCAAATGCAACTGTACTTACAAGAAACATCAAAGTCTTTAAAATAACAAGATGCTGCAGTTCAAACCTCGGATACCTTGCTCCTTCAGTCCTACACAAAAATCCTCTAGTGAGTATAGACGTTGTGTGGCCGTGTAGGTAAGAGGTGAATACTGAACGTTCGTGGATCACGTCAGGTGTCGACGTACAGATCCAGATCCACACTCCTCCCAAACTCAATGCATTTCCTCAGGACTCGGCTGGACGTTTTCAAGAGATATATGCTGACCTATAGGGAATGGCCCTTTATTAGTCCCTTCCTCCATTCTGATTTGATCCGTAGTCTGTCAGTCATGCTGTTAGTTGTTCAGTCATTCTGACAGATAAGTAGCAATGTTCCCCTTGGCTACAAAGTGTCTTATATGTATCAAAGCTCTGCTACATGTCTCATCGATCAATAATTATCACTTCAAATACATACAATGATTTCATTGATGTATATATACATCACCTAACTTTAAAAACAAATAATAAAGTTCTAAAGAACATATAATAATTACATCAAAAGCTAATAAATCCTTACCTAAGTGTACATACATTCTAAAAACCTACATAGTATTATTTTTATTATTATTATCAGGTATTTGTAGAGCACCAACAGGATCCGCAGCGCTATGAACATGGGTGGTATATTAAAACGATTACAGGGATCAAATGGGGAGAGAGGGTCCTGCCGAGAGTTGCACTGTTGTAGTCAGCTCTTGTGAAGGTGAACTACAAACAGCTGGGCTCATAGGCTTACATGCTATGGGATTTTAGGGGATAGCAGTGGAGATAGGAAGGTTAGTGTAGGTTGTAAGCATCCCTGAATAGTAGAGTCTTCAGGGAGCACTTGAAGCTTTTTAAACTAGGGGAGATTCTTGTGGAGTGAGGCAGAGAGTTCCATAAGATGGGAGCCAATCTGGAGAAATCTTGTAGATGGGAATGTGAAGAGGTAACAAGAGAGGAGGAGTGTAGGAGATCATGAGCGGAGCGAAGGGGACGGGAGGGAGAGTATCTGGAGACAAGGTCTGAGATGTAGGGGGGAGCAGTGCAATTGAGGGCCTTGTGTGAGAATTTTGTGTTTAATCCTGGAGGCAAGAGGAAGCCAGTGAAGGGATTGGCAGAGAGGTACGGCAGATGAAGAGCGACATGCAAGGAAGATGAGCCTTTGGCCTCTAGTTATCAATGTCTGTCGGACCTGATCCGGCAGTGTGGAGCAGGTCCGACAGACATCGCTTAATACGGCAAGCAATACGCTCGCCGTATTCAGAATAGCTCCAGCAGCTCACAAGAGCTGCTGGTGCAACGCCACCCCCTGCAGACTCACGGCCGCCAGCAGGGGGTGTCAATCAACCCGATCGTACTCGATCGGGTTGAATTGCGGCGATGTCTGTCCGCCTGCTCAGAGCAGGCGGACAGGTTATGGAGCAGCGGTCTTTAGACTGCTGCTTCATAACTGCTGTTTCTGGAGAGTCTGCAGCCTCGCCAGAAACACAGGGCATCAAGCTCAATTCGGAGCTTGATACATATGCCCCTTAGTATATATTAGTATAAAACAATATAAAATAATTATACCAATACTTCATAATTCAAAAACCCCAATTCATATTTAAACCCCACATAAAAAATATATATAAAAACAATAATAGAAAAATTGTTAAGACCATAATAAAAACATATTGGAAAATATCTCAATGAACAAAATACGCTACCTATCCTCTACATATCAAAATATTATAAAATCCTGGAGACTCTAGAAAACTAATAATCTACCCTTTCAGTGGGAACCCTAATATCATTATTCAATTTAAAACTATATGTATCTAAACTAAAATGTATATAGAATTAACTGCTCATACGGAATCATATCATAAATGCTTGCAAATTAATGTCAACGTTGAGACCCCTGGGTTTAAGCATTTGTAATTCATGTACCCAGTAGATCTTATGTTGTCTAACTGTCAGTAGTCTTTTGGGATATACATTGGGTGGTATCCAATCTATAACTTTTATAGTAAGCACTTTAGGATTTACATTACAATGTTCAAGAAAGTGTTCAGGTACACTGTGGTTATCTACCTTGTTAATAATATTATTCCAGTGTTCATTGAATCTTTTTCTGATCATTGTTTTTGTTCTTCCAATATAGTTTTTGAATTATGAAGTATTGGTATAATTATTTTATATTAATTGTTTTATACTATGTAGGTTTTTAGAATGAATGTACACTTAGGAAAGGAATTATTAGCTTTTGATGTAATTATTATATGTTCTTTAGCACTTTATTATATGTTTTTAAAGTTAGGTGATGTATATATACATAGGTATGAATTTAATAGTGATCAATGAAATCATTGTATGTATATAAAGTGATAATTATCGATCTTTAGACATGTAGTAGAGCTTTGATACATATAAGACACTTTGTAGCCAAGGGTAAAATTGCTACTTATCTATGTCAGAATGACCGAACAACTAACAGCATGACTGACAGGCTATGGATTACATCAGAATGGAGGATGGGACATATAAAGGGCCCTTCCCTATAGGTCAGCATATACTTCTTGAAAATTTCCGTCCGTATTGATCTGTACGTCAACACCTGACGTGATCCACAAACTTTCTGTATTCACCTCTTACCCGCAAGGCCACACGGCGTCTATACTCACTAGAGGATTTTCATGTAGGACTGAATGAGTGAGGTATCCGAGGTTTGAACTGCAGCGTCTCGTTATTTTAAAGACGTTGATGTTTCTTGTTGCTTGAAAGTGCAGTTGCATTTGTGCTTTTTAACCTTGAGTAATAAAACACTACACTTAGAGGAGGTGCGCTTTTGTCTTTTCTTCCCTTGAAGTAAAATGCAAGACTAAAAGTACAATAAAACACATGTAAAATATATTAAAATAAAATATTACACACACACACACACACATATATATAATGTTCACAATAGAGCACACTCCCTCCTAAGAAACAGCTACCAGGGTGCACAAATTATAATATTGAAGAAGGCACTCACTGGATATGTGCAAGTATAGTGCTTTATTGGCCCCTTCATCAGACCAAGTTTATTGAAAGTTCATATTTATATAATACATTTTTAACTGAATACAGAACAAAACTATTTAATCTATTTATATTTTTAAATTAAAATAAAAACAATGTTAACAATGTTAAAAAAACAACAAACAATGTTTAAAAGGGATATGGTATATGACAAGGTGTTAGACTGGGAAGGTCTCAAAAGTTTTTATATGTGTGTGAATTTGTTTGTGTGTATGTATATTTGTGTATGATCGTGTATGTTTCTATCTAGATAGAAAGATAAATAGATACATGATAGATATTTTTTAATTAATAAAAGTTTGTTAACAGTGATATATATGTATATATATATATATATATATATATATATATATATATATATATATATATTTGTGTATGTGTGTATTTATTTATATATATATATTTGTGTATATGTGTGTGTATATATATATATATATATATATATATGAATATAAGTGTGTGCACATACATTTGTACACACATATATTCATACATGCACATATATAAATACACACATATAAATACAAACACATACTTATACACCTTTGAGCCTTCCTAGTCTAACACCTTGTCATATATTATATCCTTTTAGATCATTGTTAAACCATTTATTTTAATTAAAAAATATAAACATTTTACTTTTAATATGTATAAATATGTGTGAAATACTTTAATATGATTTACATGTATTACGTTCCATATACTTTTAGTCCTAAAACTTTACTTCAGGTCTCCAGCTATGCTAAGTTTTCAGCGCTATTACGTTTTGTACTCGAGAGCAACACATAACTCACTACTTGTAATATAAGCAATGTTAGCTCCGTCCGCTATCCATTGTAAATATAGGGTGCGCTAACATTCTCTGGTAAAAATATCGACTTCTAATACAAGATTGACCTTATTCTTAGCTCAGGGACGTGGTTAGCACACCCTGCTCTATCAAATCATAGATTTCAGTACAGGGTAAAAAAGTGCATATATGTAAAATTCTTATAGTTGTATTTCATAAATATTTACTTAACTGAAATTATTCAGTGGGCAGATACATTTAGTACAAATATATCTGATTAATTATATCATTTATGCTCGTTATGTTTACAAAAGTATTTCATTTGAAGTGTAACATCTCATCAGTAAAAATAATTACTTAAATTCCTATGATAACAAATCTTGTAGACTTCCACAAGGACTGCATTCCTATCTGGCAGCAATTGGGTTAAAGACTATTCACATATTGCCAAATTTGGACTAATCATTCCTCACAAAATTGTGCTCACTGCTAGTTCTCTACAGTCTACTACATTGAATCCACACTGCATAACATTCTGTTTAATTCCATTCATTGGATACTTTCCAGAAAAGAATTAAACTACAAGATAATAGCAATCCATTCTGATAACGTCTAAAATGAATACCCTGTAAATTTACTAGATAAAATGTGCACGTTGCTGTGTGTTATGTTTATTTCTTTAAATAAAATACAATACCTTAACCTTTTGGCCCACGTTTGTCAAACTGTGGCAAACAGGGAGCATTTGCTGCCCGCAGTTATCATTGAATAAGCACACAACCAATTGCACGAGAGCAGGGCATGTATATTATCCTGGTTTTAAGACTACAGCAACATAATTCGAATTTTAGGCCCATCTCGGGCGAGTCTGAAATGCTTGGGCTCCGAAGCTGCATCTTTAGCTTCATAAATGGAGCCCCATATGTCTGTCAATGTCTTGGGTTTAAAAAATATAGTCTCACCCCCTTCATCTTAACAAACATTGATTCTACTACTATGATCATGGAATATTTCTTACCTTCAACAGACAAACAGGGCAGGAGGTGCTGTCTGGATCTCACTGCTGTATTTTGTATGCCCTGCCTCAAAATGATGAGACTTATATAGTTTCAGTCTTTCATATACTGGTACTGATTTCATAGTGTCATATATAACAAGGAATGAACTAGAAGAACTTAATTTCAACTTTGAGGTGATGCAAAAAATATTTTTACATTATTTAAAGTTCTAGAGAATAAGAAATGTAAATGTGGAATCTAATTTAGGGTAAAAAAAAGACATAGTAAAATTAGAAATAATAGAAAACAAAAAGAGACATATCCAACCAGGAAACAAGCAAAGAAAGATTGTTATAAGGCTAGTAACCATCTCATCTTTTTAGCCTTAAATGTGCCTTTCACAAAAATATCAGTTGCAGTATTTCAGTCTGATGCAACCACAAAAAGCCAGACTATCCCTGTCTAAACAAGAGAAAAGGCAACCCCACATGTTGTTTCAGTCTTTTGGGCATATCATCAGTGAGGTAGAGCCATATTATTATAGGAACATTAAGCACCAGGTCCATTTCTGGTTGCCTACATCATCCCAAGGGAGACCAGTGACTTAGTGTGCTTATTTAAATGTTTAAGAAAGAGAAAGACAATTGCTCAATCAGGGAGCTAATAGAGACATTCTAGTTTATTATATGGTCTGTCACTAACCCATGAACAGCCTCTTTAACCCAAAAAGCACTTTTGCCATACTCATTTCTCCAACCCCAACACAAGAGCAGCACTTCTCCTATCTTTCACAAAACTGCCTTCACAAAGACCCCATTACATCATACCTCACTTTAAATATTCAATAAAACACTACTCATGGGGTCTCTACTTAAGGAACCCTGTAAAATCCTACTGCAAGGCCTCAACACACTATGGATAGGTCATTCATTTATATGACTCTTTATCCAAATGTAGGATGCTACTTGGTCACAGATTTAAAGTTTTCATGAATTACATTAATCACAAACCTAGACTATAATATGGGTCACAAACAGGTAAATATTGGAAACCCCTTGAATAATCCCAGTTTGGTCTAAGACCTTCAATCAGTAATAACTACAGGGAAAACAAAGAAAAGCATAATTCACAAAAATAACAGTCAAATTGTGTAATACTAATAATGTACCAAAAATGTTTTAATAGCAGAGATTTATTTTTGAGTAGTATATTGCCCATGGTCATACTAATGCCCTTAAATGCTGAACCATTAAATACTTCTGTAAAAAATAAACAATGATCTATGAGCCCTGACATCAACAAGGCAATAAAATATTGCTATTGGTTGTTACTAGGTTAATATTACTACAATGACGATCACTTGAAAGCATTAAGGTTATAAAATATATTAAATGAGGGGTATGTTGAGACTAATGGAAAGGGCCTCTTTAGAGCCACAGAAAAAAGAAGATGAATGGGGGATGTCTTTCTGATTGTCATGACAATCTAGGTGCTGGATATAAAACCATTCATTTGAAAAAGTGTGATTTGCATGGCTCTCTCTGTATTCTGTGAAGATACCTCCCCAGCATGATAGAGTTACATATGCCTATGGTTCTGTCATGTGTTTCTTGTTGTCATGGTTAGCACCTGAAAGCCTCTGGGTGTGTGACTCCTTTATGGAGTCCATACAACCATACAAAAAATATCCCCTCATCTTGAACCGCCTCCCAACACCTGGCCACCTAAAACATAGATATTCATAATAATTCTTTCTTGGGCCTTAACATTTTCCTATATGAAGGTGTTTTATGCAGTAAAGGTTCATGAAGTGATCCACCTATAGGGTCAGCAAAGTTTGAGAAGTACTTCTATAAGTATATGTTTTCCCACTCATATGGGTTCTGAATGTTTTATTTATTCATTTATCATGCGTCAATGATCCCTGGTTGTTTATTGGGGCACAGTAGCCCAGGTTTATGGTTGTGCGAAATTGAGCATCAACTGTAGGGAACTATTTAAAAAGGCTAGTTAAAATATGGGTGTTTGCAATAGAGAATTTGCATGTGGTGGAATCTTGGTGAATAGAGGTTATGTGGTATGTTCACTGGTAGTAAGACTAGGCAGCAGATATAGATATAGGACTCATTAGAACAGAATATTACTAGTGCTCTTGGGGTTGGGTTAGGTTTTATTATAAAGGGTGAGGTCATGTTAGAGAATGATATATATAAGTAAAAAGTTGCTATACTTTGCAGATCCCTACCTAGCATGCTTTTGCTGAAAACTAGATATTAATTCTTCTAGCAAAAAATACTTTTGCTACTCTTTATGTGGCAGTTAAATGAAGCGAGTTCATAAAGCTCTAGCCCTGTGTCTGCATTACAAAAATACAACTCATTATTTTAATCAGTGATATAATTAAAGCACTCAGTTACCTGGTGCTTGTTAATGCTTCATGCTAACATTTTAGTGCGGCAGTAATCACTATTGTAAATAAATGCAAAGTTCTTTCATCTAAAATGAACAATGGGGTATAAGAGTGAGTTGTCTAGAGGTACATAAATCGTAGTTCAAATTTAGCTATTAGATCGTAGCACTAAACTGATTTTTTTTTTATCACAGAATAAATAATACAAAAACTACCCTCTTCTGTTCATAAATCAACTAGCAATTCCCATAGACTGGAAAAACAATAATATTATTCTTCTAAAGAATTTAATGCGGGTATCACTTTCTTTGAAAACAATCTTAGTATTTTTCCTAAATAATTATTATTATTTTAAAATTACTGATTTAATGATAATAAGCTTGGTAAGATATTAAAGTTATTTTAAAAAAAATGAATAAAACAAATTGAAAAATACCAAACTCCGTAAAGGAAATGCCAGTTATTACATTATCATATGTACTGTACAAATGAAGCTTTTTTTCCTTAATGACAAAAATGTTTTAGGTTGTGCAAACAAATTTATTTGCATGCTTTATCCATCTCTACCAGATTAATACTGTATTAAAGGACCATTCAACACAGTAGATTTGCGTAATCAACAAATGCAAGATAACAAGACAATGCAATGGCACTTAGTCTGAACTTCAAATGAGTAGAAGATTTTTGTTCTGACACTTTTAAAAGTTATGCCTATTTCCACTCCCCCTGTACCATGTGACAGCCATCAGCCAATCACAAATGCATAACGTAGCATGTGACTTCCATCAGCCAATCATAAATGCATACACGTCTCTTTCTGTTGGGGTACCGCAAGGCTCTGTCCTCGGTCCCCTTCTCTTTCCAATCTACACGTCATCACTAGGTTCCTTAATAAAGTCCAACGGGTTTCATTATCAGTTGTATGCCGATGATACCCAAATTTACCTCTCTGCACCAGAACTACCTCCTTCCTTGCTAACCGGTGTCACTTACTGTCTCTCTCATATCTCATCTTGGATGTTCTCTCACTACCTCAAGCTAAATCTCTCCAAAACTAAGCTCCTTATTTTCCCCCCTTCTTCCAAAATCTCCACCCCCCATGTCTCTATAACTGTTGATAACTCCATCATTACCCCAACCTCACATGCCAGATGTCTTGGGGTCACACTGGACTCAGATCTTTCTTTCACTCCTCACATTCAGTCCTTGGCTAAAGCCCGCAGCTCCCACCTTAAAAACATCGCTAAAATTAGACATTTCCTTACACAAGACGCAAAAAAGATTTTAATCCACTGTCTCATCCTTTCCGCCTTGACTACTGCAACTCTATCCTCTCTAGTCTCCCTAGCTGCCACCTATCTCCTTTACAATCCATAATGAATGCCTCTGCCAGGCTCATCTTCCTTGCACGTTGCCCTTTATCTGCCGCACCTCTCTGCCAATCCCTTCACTGGCTTCCTCTTGCCTCCAGGATTAAACACAAGATTCTCACTCCGACACACAAAGCCCTCAATTGCATTGCTCCCCCCTACATCTCAGACCTTGTCTCCAGATACTCTCCCTCCCATCCCCTTCGCTCTGCTCATGATCTCCTAATCTCCTCCTCTCTTGTTACCTCCACACATTCCTGTCTTCAAGATTTCTCCAGACTGGCTCCCATCTTATGGAACTCTCTGCCTTGCTCCACAAGAATCTCCCCTAGTTTTAAAAGTTTTAAGTGCTCCCTGAAGACTCTACTATTCAGGGACGCTTACAACCTACACTAACCTTCCTATCTCCACTGCTATCCCCTAAAACCCCATAGCATGTAAGCCTATGAGCCCAGCTGTTTGTAGTTCACCTTCATAAGAGCCGACAACAACAGTGCAACTCTCAGCAGGACCCTTCACCCATTTGATCCCTGTAATCATTTTTGTATACCACCCATGTTCATAGCGCTGCGGAACCTGTTGGTGGTCTACAAATACCTGATAATAATAATAAAAATAATACTATGTAGGTTTTTAGAATGTATGTACACTTAGGTAAGGATTTATTAGCTTTTGATGTAATTATTATATGTTCTTTAGAACTTTATTATTTGTTTTTAAAGTTAGGTGATGTATATATACATCAATGAAATCATACCTGATAATAATAATAAAAAAATAATTATGTAAATTCTTGCACATGCTCAGTAGGAGCTGGTGACTCAAACATTTTAAATATAAAAAGACTGCGCACATGTTCTTAATGGAAGTAAATTGGAAAGTTGTTTAAAATTACTGCTCTATCTGAATCATTAAAGTTTAATTTTGACTTGAATGTCCCTTTAATTCATGTGCTTAGCACTGCTGGAGCAGAGTTTAGTAGCTTTAGAAATGCTAAATTAAAAATCTATTCCATAGAACCTTTTGAAAAATGAATATAATAAATTTGTATCAAATTGCAAAAAATAAATAAAAATGGAACAAAGCACACAAATAGTAAGGTCAGTTTCTGTTGTATTTTACATAATATGCTGTATATATTTTTTAACACAGGTGTGAGTTGCAAGGTATAATGCTGAAAGTGGCCTTCTGGCACAAGCCTCAAGGTCACAATAAAGTGGGGCTAGTACATCAATCTAATCCCCAAATGGACTAACGATATGAGGCAGTGCCGGATGTATAGAGTAATATCACACACAAAACAAAGAAAACAGAAACACCCCTTAGGCACACTACATTTACTATGTTCAAAGTGATTCCTAAATAATACCAGGGGTTGGGATAATAAAACTTTACATTTAATAAACCATATTAAAAAGTGTACACTGACAGCATTAAGCCACAAGGGAAAGAAAGGGTAAGCAATTCATATAAGGACCATAGCGGATAATTTTTACTATTTGTAATTAATTAATTGGATTGATATTATAGGACATAATGGACCTTGGGCCATTTTAGATATTGTGACTGGGGTTGCACTTCGATAGATAAATTCCCATTGATTCACTGGTCCAGAGTAAGAATGCAGTCCTGATTACATCACTGATTACAAGTAAATAAAATCTGAATTGAAAGAGAGGATAGGCTTACCCATTGCTCACTTTTATGGGTGTTGTTCCTTACACAAGTCTGATTAATCTCTTCCCCAATAAAAATGATGGGGAATTGGGTGTGACTCAGCTTTGAAAAAGCACCGGCGAAACGTACATCGGGTGTTTTGGTGCAGCTCATGTTGAATATAAAAATTTGACTGTTTAATAGAGATTTATTATTGACTCATATTGATTTTTGTAGGAGGCACAATATGGGGACACCCAGCACCTTTTTAAATAATTGGGGCATGTGTACAGTGACATTTATAGTAGTGTACAATCCCATTTGGCCCTTCGGGGGTTAATAGTAACTTATTAGTAATACTTGAGGAATATTTTTGAGAGTCGTTCTATATGTCCCAATGAGGATAGTTACCCTTATTATTAGTGGCCTCATATCTACTTAATTATTTGATAAGATTTTTAATAAAGTCTCTTTCATTACTTTGTATAGAAGCTACACTTTACTTTTGCTTGTGCTATAATGCTGTCAGTGTACAGTTTTTAATAGGGTTTATTAAATGTTGTTTTATTACCCTAACCCCTGGTATTATTTTGGAATCAATTTGAATATTGAAAGTTAAGTGTGCCAAAGGTATATGTAATGAACTGAAGTGTTTCATAGATTCATGAACTTCATCAGAGAAACTCGCTTTAGTAGATACATTTTAAAGGGCTTTATAGGTAGACAACAACTATGTTATTTTCTCTATCTATAAACTTGTATCCATATTTACCATGATTTTCTCTATCTGCAAATGATTCAAGGCACAGACTTAGTTATCCCAGACAGAGACTTTATTCAAATTAAAATAACATGCTTCCCCAATCCCATAACTGCCCCAAATAAGTCCATATTAAAGAATCTGAATTTGTTTCCATGGTGATTTGACATTTTTAATGGTACGTAATAAATATTAACAAGAGATATGTACTGTTAATATACAATTTAGTGTATCAAAATGCAAATAAATATTGTTGAGTTTCCCCAAAGAAACCATACACACGTATCAATATGTTTATTAAAACAACTTTTTTTATTGTGTTGAATTTGATTAAAAAAAAAACTTAACCATATAGGTCTAGATTACAAGTGGAGTGCTAATTCATCAGATGCCGGTAAATGGGCTAATCCGCCTGTTTACAAGCCTGTAATAATTAACCAGCCATTACAAGTGAATCTCTGGTTAATTTTATAAATGTCCCCCAACTGCCCCCAAAATTAAGTGTGCAGTGGCTTTACTAAATTAAAAAAATATTAGTATCTTTTTTAAATTTAAAAAAAAAACTGCACTAAGCAGTTTTTGAGGGTTAAAGTTAGAGGGTGTGGGATGTTAGAAAAAAAACGGCACTGAAAAGTGCCTTTACATTGCGGTATATGGCAACTGTGTTATCCTTGTAAATATCTGTATATGCTTTTATACATAAATATTTGTGTTGATATGTGTATATTCACATATTAACACATACAGTACATATTTATGTATATATTTACATTTGTTGCCCATCGCTTTTCGACTTACCCCCTTCGTTGCTCTAGGTTCTCATGCCATGTCTCACGCCATAAGAACGAGGCTCCTTTTGGAGCCTATAAAAGCGAGCTCTATTAAGCGCAATGCTTCCATGAAATGTGAACAAAAGTGCAATTTTGCGCTCCACTCATAATCTGACCCATAGTGAGTATAGTGGAGTTTGGTAGTTCTCATAACATGAGATGTGTTATGTTACAGTTCCATTTATAACTCTGTAACAGTTGCATTCCTTAAAAACGTTTACTTGATTTCACGTTGGGGATTCGGGTTGGTATAGGAATCCAGGGATATTTACAAAGTAGTTAGCAATTTAGTAATTGGTTGTTGTTACTCTTTTTTTACTGAACAAGGTGAACATCTGGAATCAATTTGAAAGAAAAGCTCAATCAGTTAAGCTGCACTTGAAATGTATTATTCCTTAGCTGCATGGATAGAAAACAAAATCAGATTTTGCATAAAAACGTACCTGTGACTGTAACTGGAGAAACCACAGTTAAGACCAAATTTTTCCACAAATGATCATTCACAAGGGAACATGAATGCTGGAGTGTACACACCGGCTCAGAGTATGAAGCCAAATTGTTTCCACTTTTGACCCAATATTTATAACATATTGTGTCATGAGAACAGCATTCTAGTAGCACTTCAAGGTTATCTAAGCAGCTAGACTACTGGAAAGTAATTATTTTTTACCATTACAGCATTACTTATGTTTGATGGCATTCTGAAATTTAATGCAAAATTCAGTTTGTAAATTCTCCATCTAATATATATATATAATTTGTCTAACTGATTAAGTCTATCTACTTATCTATCTTCTATCTATTTATCTATCTATCATATATCTATCTAAATATCTATCTATCTACATATCTATCTATTTATCTATCTATCATATATCTATCTATCTATCTATCTATCTATCTATCTATCTATCTATCTATCTAAATATCTATCTATCTATTTATCATATATCTATCTATCTATTTATCTATCTATCATCTATCTATCTATCTATCTATCTATCTATCTATCTATCAATCAATCAATCAATCTATCTGTCCTGCCATTAACATGCTATACATGAAAGTTAAAATAACAAGAAATGACAAACTCTTGCTTATAGGACTATTACATACAGTAGAATTGCATAATCAACACTAGTATATTAAAGGGACAGTAAACCTCAACATTTTATTTCATGATTTGAACAGAACATACAATTTTAAACAACTTTCCATTTTATTCTATTATAAAATTTGTTATCCTTTGATGAAGGAACAGCATTGCACTACTGGCAGCTAGCTGAACATATCTAGTTAGCCAATCACAAGAGACAAATGTGTCAGCAGCTAGCTCTCACCAGTGTAGGATATGTGTGTATTCTTTTTTCAACAAGGGATTCCAAGAGAATGAAGCACATTTGAAAATAGAAGTGAATTTAAAAGTGTCTTAAAATTAGATGTTCTATCGAAATCCTGCAAATTTAATTTTGTCTTCCCAGTCTCTTTAAAATGACAATAAAATAGCAGTTTCTCTGAATTTTAAATGAGAAGTAGATTTTTTATTGACACATTTTAAAATGTATTTAAATGTGCTGGCCCCCTTGTGTCACGTCAGCCTTCAGCCAATCACAGACGTATAAACATATACATAGTGAACTCATGCACATGCTCAGTTGGTGCCGTATAAAGTGTGAATATAAAAAGACCGACTAATTTGATAATGGAAGTAAATTAGAAACTCCCTTAAAACTGCTGCTCTCTCTGAATCATGAAAATGTAATTTGACTTGTGTGTCTCTTTATGTTGGTGCGTTCTGTTTTATCAAGAGAGTTTTTTCATTAGTTATTTTGTAATATCTTGAAAGGTTTTTGTGATGCCGGGTTCTTCACAGTAGATTCTATGCAGCAAGAGGTGAATGACAACGAGATAAATGCTCAAATGATTATAATAGCGGCTATAGAAACTCATGAGTTGGGCGCAGTTATAAATCT
This sequence comes from Bombina bombina, assembly GCF_027579735.1. Taxonomy (NCBI): domain Eukaryota; kingdom Metazoa; phylum Chordata; class Amphibia; order Anura; family Bombinatoridae; genus Bombina; species Bombina bombina. Next base: position 194,700,291 of record NC_069508.1, on the reverse strand, counting down.
TTTTGAATTGCGTAACTTTATATTTGCAATATTTGTTTTTTCCATGATATATTAGTTTCACATATGAGTTGTATGGGTCTGAGCCATTATTCCTCTGTACGGCTTATATCATTGGCTACACACTTGCTTGTTATGTTATCAATCTTACAAATATAAACAGGATTTACTTCTCTTTCTGCTTTGTAATACAGAAGCTAGCTAACAAATTGCTATTGTGGTTTGTGGCTAGAATAAAAAAAAACAGAAATGAATCATCTGCTGCATTTTTTTTTTAAGACTTTAGATTTCTACTGATTCTGGGCTAGATTACGAGTGGAGCGCTATTTATCACTCCGCTTGTGCGTTAATTGCACTAGAAGTAAGCTTTATGCGCACGTCAGGTAGCACATGTATTATAAGTTGAAAGTAAAAAGATTTGCTCGCTCACTAACCCGATGCGTGCAAACAACTGAAGTTAGACTATCAAGACCACGTTAATATATTCCCCCATAGAAGTGAATGGAGCATGAAACATCCTACTCCAACGCAAACCCGATCCCATTTTCTCGATTGCGCTAACCCAACTTGAAAACATGAATATTTTGCATTACAATGTTCTTCACATAGAATAATTTATTCTATTTATTCATAAATACATATTTTTATATATATATATATATATATATATATATATATTTTTTTTTTTAAATATATATCTATACCTTTATATATATATATACCTATTAGCTGATTTTTAAACAGCCAATCCCTATTGACTGATTATTAATCAGCCAATAGCAAGGAAGTATTTTTTTTATTCTAATTATCCAATAGAATAATGAAGCAGTACCCCTATATAAAGAGATTCTGCGCTTCCTGAAATTCAATGTGCGACAGTGACCGCATGAAGAGGAGGGCTCTAGCAAGACAGCAGAATATTTGAAGATTTTTGCATGGTGATTTTAAAATGTAGGTTTAGTTAGGGCTTTTTTTGGGGGGTGGATTTTTTATTTTTAAGAATTGGATTTTTTATTTTAAATTTAAATTTTTAGGATAGGTTTTGTAGTTAGACTTTATTATTTTGGTGGTGGGGGTTACTTGTATTGTAGAGGGTTGTTGGTGTAATTTTTTAAAATTTAAAAGAGCTGTATTGACTATAGGACAATGCCCTACAAAAGCCCTTTTTAAGGGCTATTGTAATTTAAATTTAGTGTTAGGGTTTAGATTTTTTTCCTGTTTTGGGTGGGGGTTTTTTATGGGACATGTTGGTTAGTGTCAGGTATAATGGTGTGTTTTTTTATTTTGGATACTGTCTTTTTTTATTTTATGTAACTTAGAATTTTTTTTATTGTAACTTAGATTTTTTTTATTTTTAAGTAACTTAGGGGGTTTAGTTTGGGGTTAGTTTAGGTGTTAAGGTGAGTGTAAATTTTTGGACTGTGTTGCACAGTTTATACAAATATTATTCAAAACAGGGGATCTTTCAGTTATTACATTTTTAAATGACACTTCATTTGTCAAAAATGTACCATATAGTGATGGTAAACATCACACAGGTCCTCTGCCTGCATCTTATACTTTATTTAGTTGAGTGATGATGAGTTCGCCTTCAGCCAATTGTTGCATGCCCCACGAGATGGACGCCAAGTGGAATACACAACGATTGTCTTAAGGCGAATATTACAAAATTTAATGAATTAAAGATCCCCTGTTTTAAATTATAAATTCATATACAGTGCAGTTTACAAACAGTTTAAGTGTTAGTGTAGTTGTAGTTTGCGTTTGGAAGTGGTGGTTTAGGGCATAATCACCTAACCACTCCCCCATACCTGTATGGGATTGATTAGGTGATTATTGTTGTTTAGCATTTAGTAGGACTTAATCACTTAACCACCCCCTATACCTGTATGTGGGTGGTTAGGTGATATTAGGTTAGGGCAGCTTTGGGGTTAATACAGTATTTTAGCATTTATGTACAATGTTCTTTTAAGTATTGTATATAAATTAAAATTAATTTATTTTGTCTTAATGTGTTTTTTATTGTAAACTTAAATATATATTTTAAAATGTATATTTATGTTACAAAAGTCATTAGTATTACAACTGTATTATGACATAACAGGCATGCAGTTATGTAATACTATAATTATAATGCAACTGTCTTTTATAACATAAAAATATATTTCAAAAATATTTTTTACATTTAATTTAAAACAATAAACACAACAAGCAAGAATATTTACATTTTAATTTATATCCAATACTTAAATTAATATGCATTATACATGACCATGCATTTGATTTTAAACATTGTCGGCTAGATTACAAGTTGAGCGCAAAATATTGCTTCCGTAGAAATTATATTTGCGCTCAACAGAGTAATACTAGAGCACGCAAATGTGCTACCTTCTGAGAGGAATGGCGGACCTGAATTGAAGTATCACCTATTCCTCCCAGAAGTTAGCACCCCAAGCAAGTGGTATCCCCAGGTGCCTCCTCAAATTGCCAACAACATACTAAAAGGGTGACTTGATCCCCTGCGCCTTGCTTGATTGGCACCCCTTTTAAATAGCACTGGACCAAGGCTCAATTCTGGTCCAGCGCTCAGTTCCAGGAGCCAAGCTAGGCCAACAAGGTTTTGTCAACCCTCCAGCAGTTGGCCGCCAGCAGGTAGCACATCTTCATGACACATAATTAAAACATTGTTTAAAATTGTAGTGACATAGTCCCTATAGTTATAATGGGGAGGTTTACTATTTAGTATAATTTATAATAGTCAGGTATTTTTTCGACAGTAGGCAGTATGTGGGAATTAGCTGGGGCATTCCAGGGGGAATGTAGGTTATACATTACATAAGTGTGTTATTTTGTTGGACGTTCCAGGGGTGTGTAGGTTAGGCATGACATAGGTGTAGGTAGACAGGGGTAGTTAGCTGGGTGGTGCAGGGGGATTGTAGGTTAGCTCTGTTGTAAGTTTAGGCAGTCGGTGGGAGGTAGCAAGGTGGTGCAGGGGGAGTGTAGGTTAGATGTGACGTTAGTATAGGCATTCAGGGGAGTTAGCGGGGTGTGCTAGTGAGAGCAGGGTGCACTTGATTAGGACAAATTGACAACAGAGCGATATGTTCGAATCAGTGAAGAGCCGGTTTCGAGGTGGGTAGCGGTCATGTTTGTCTTGCTATCTATCTGCTGTTGAGACTACATTACCTGAGGTAGTTAACATAGGTGTAGTGCAACTTAGGTGCCTACATGAAAACTATTTTTAGTTTCAGTGAGCGCTCTGTCTACCCAGTGTAGGCCCACTTCAAATATTGGCCATCCCTCCAGGCCACAGCAAAATGCAGACGAGCGGTCCTGTCAGCGATGTGGGTGGTACGTCACACTCCCAATGACTATAGGAGAGACAACGCCTCTCACCTGCATTGCTTGGCCACCAACCCTTTTGGGGGTCTGAACTTCAAATGAGTAGTAGATTTTTTCTGACAAATTATTACCATATAGTGATGGTAATCATTACATCACTCCTCCACCTATTTCCACTCCCCCTGTATCATGTGACAGCCATCAGCCAATCACAAATGCATATACGTATATTCTATGAATTCTTGCACATGCTCAGTAGGAGCTGGTGACTTTAAAAATGTAAATAAAAAAAGCAAATTTTGTTAATGGAATTAGATTGGTAAGTCATTTAAAATTGCTGCTCTCTCTGAATCATGAAAGTTTAATGGCAACATAATCCAGAAAAGAAGTTCTCTATTTTTTTTTTTTAAGCCAAACATCATACAATTACCTTAAACACAAATGTTCACGGAATTATTTACTCTTTTATAGAGATTTGTATATTTAAAATATTGTGATTTCATTACTATTTTACATACTTGCTTCTGTGACATAGCTCATGTGTTTTCATTTTAGAAAATATTCTTTTACAAGGGAAGGAACCCTTAACTATGTATCATTCGTGTACCTCGGTTTCTTATTTTACACAAAATAACTTATCAAAAAAATGAATGAATTCTTATTATCCGTTATTTCTAGAGCACCAACAGATTCTCCAGCGCTAGAAGAACAGATATCAAGGTAAACCTTCTTTTGGCTACTCAAGTGGCAAAATGCAAACTAACATTTCCCAATCCCTAGCTCTCAAATCCTGTCTGGTCTTAATTCCCTAACATTGAATTCCCAAATAATAATCCTTGATTGTGTAAATGTTCTGTATGAAATGTACAACCCAAGACTTCAAGACCATTAGACCAAATGAGTTAACCGTCTGGAAAACAACAACAAAATGTGTTTACTCGTGAATAAATAAAAATAAACACTTTTTCATGCTTGGATTAAATGTGTTCTTAATTTATTATCTGCAAACATTTAGGTAATGATGTACTCTGTCTTTCTTTCTAGATGCCCTGTTTTATTGAACAATTATTAGAAAGTTTTATCCTTTGTATGTGTTTAAAGCCACACATTAAGTTTTATTTTATTAGTTTTCAAGTTTATATTGAATACAAATTATAAAACACTCAACAACAAAAAACAAAAGTAGATAGAAATGTGCTTTAAAGCTACTTGGGGAGAATGTTATCCAATATAATATAAAGAGATTTCTAAAATTTTTACTGGTTGGCACCTTACAAATGTACCAAAGGTGTTTTTACAACCAATCTGGAACTCCTTTTGCATTGCTGACTTGTCTCATTCACACCTTCATATTTCAGAAACAAGAGCATTTATTTTTTAAACCAGAGCTTTTCTATAGCATAGAACTAGACAGTAAGTCTGTTTTTTTGTGATGTACATTGTATTACATTTTTATGTATTTATTTGTTTGGTTATTTATTTTGCTGTTTTATTTGGTATTTATCATTTATCTATTTAGGGAAGAAGTGAATATTGGCTAGTAAAAATATGCTAAGAAACGTGTTATGAAAAAAAACATTTTATTGATGAAAAATATAGATTGTTAGCTCTTCTGTTGAGAAACTTAGATCTGGTTATCAAATCCACATTATGGGCTAAGATTTAGTATAAAAAATAAAATCATTCTTTATAAATAATGTCAATTCATTACACATGAGAGAAATCCAAAAGAGTTACTCAAAGATCATTTATGGAAATTCCTTCTCTACTCCCTTTGTTTCATCATCATTATTCCTACAGCAAGCTTCTGTTTCTGAAGTGGAAACATATCTAAAAAATTTCAAGCACAAGGGTAACGAAACACGAAGGAAATGTATCTAAGTGCAGCAAATTTAATTAACGTTTGAATTTACCACTTCATAATTCTCAACAAATCACTCTCACAAAATAAGCCTTACTTTTAGCCAAAATGTACTTTTAAAGTTTTCACAATACACATCAGGTTGGAGTACTGTATCTCTCCTCTCTTCTCAAGTGTGTCCTTGACCCTCAGTATACCGACAAATCTGCTCAGATCTGCTGTTTTTTTAGGTCCTCCTCTCTTATTTCACAGTCTAAGATCTGATGGTAACCTTCAGCCCAGTTTGGGCATTACTCTTAGAAGAGCATTTGGTACAACAGTGCCCTAAAGTGAAAATAGCTCTTTAGCCCATAAAAAAACCTTATTCTAAAAAAACTAAAACAAACCTAAATTAAAAAACACCCTATACTAAAAAATAAATTCACTGAAAAGGGCATTTGGTTGGGCATTGCCCTAAAGTGAACATAGCTCTTTTGCCCATAAAAAAGCCCTATTCTAAAAAATGAAACATCCAGGTTAGGTATAGGGTGGCAGCCATGTTTGTCTCGCCACCTTTTCAGTGGTGAGTCTTCACAGTGTGAGTAGTGTAGGTTTAGTGACAGATCACACAGGCATTATTTGAAGTGTTCCTGCACTGAAACCGTGTCTGGTTTTAGTGAGCGCACTGTCTGAGCTGTGTAGGGACACTTCAAATACAGGCCCACCCGCTAAAAGGGCCACCAAGTGGCAATGTCGAGGACTTTTGCAGAAGCCGATATCCCTATTATTTCCTATAAGAGATACATTGCCACTCACCGGCACTTTGCGGATCTGCACTCTTTTTTAGAAAATATTGACAGACCGACAAAGCCAGAAAGGCTGTTTCTTGTCAATCTGTCGATTCTTTGAATATTGGGGCCTTTATAGAGAACGCTTTATTAATGATCTCTCCTAACCCCTACTGGGACTGTAATTTTGCTTACACAGCTTTTCTATAGCCTATACTTAAATGTATATAAAACCCCAAAAATATATTTTGTGATTCACACAGAGCATACAATTTAAAAAAAGTTTCCAAACAGTGCTGCCATCTAGTGTTCGTTGAAATGGAGAGCATTCTTGCAAAACTGCTGCCATATAGGGTTCCAGACACATGCATACAAACAAAAAATAACAAAATAACAAACAAAATTTGATAATAGAAGTAAATACTACAGTAAAGTTGTTTAAAACTGTATGATTTATCTTAATCATGAAAGAAAAAATGTGGGTTTCATGTCCCTTTAATATAGACACTTTCAGTATAGGTAAGGATACCACAGGCAAAACCATTTTTTTAAATGATGAAACAAAGGTAAACTAGCTATTTATAAACAGTTTAATAAACCCCAGAAAGTAAAGTAGATTATTGGCAACTAGAAAAAAGGGAAAAATATTTAGGGTACACTGTTCTTTAAAATGCCTTTTAAATGTAAATTAAAAATTGGTCTGCAAATTATGCATCTCTTTAAATAATTAAATAAAAACTAGACTAACACATTTTTTAACTTCCTTTTTTGCTATATCTACAGCGTTCATTTTGACCCTAGCTGAACCAGTTTATCTTCAATGAATATCCTTGTAATCAACCCAACTGACCTCATTTAAGGTCTTCACTGATTGATATAATTTTTTTTTATATTGTGATTTTTACTGATACCTGATTGCATTATATAAGGGTCATGTCAAATGTCTCACATTTTCTTAGAAGTAAACAGTTTTGTTCTTAACACATAATTGTTTTCAGATGATTTGTAAAAAGAGATAAAAGGATACAGAGATTGGATGTCTTCTATTGCAAAACTAACCTTGATCCATCTTGTTCAATAACATTTGAAACTTACAATTAAACGCCGAAAGATTACTTTTTATTTATTTTTAGAATAACATGTTCATCTTAATTAATAATTAATAATTTTTAAAAACTAAAAGTAATACTTTTAGTTTTCTTCAGAATGATATTCTTCTTAATTAATATTATTATAATCTAGGCATTAAAATGTTATCTCATTTTATAAAAATATATTTGTGGTTTGTACAAGTCTAGACTATTTTTTACATTTCACAGTTATTCCTTATCTCCTTTATTGCTGTATTTTAAAATAGGTTTTACAATACTGTTTAACCTAAATGTATCCACTATAAGTAATAGACAGTGGCACTGTTAACTATGCATATGTGTGAAAATAAGATTGTTACAATAATATGGTAAAAATAAATCATATAAACTAAACAAACAATGTGCACCAAAACGCCAAGCCATAAAATATATTTGTATGGAATATAATTTAAAAAAATCCCCTTTAAATAATAAGATCCATAGGAGTCCACATAAGTTTTATAGGAAAGAATATGAGACATCTTTTTCTTTCTCTCATTTGTTCAGTCCACACTCATCATCATTATTCCTACAGCAAGCTTCTGTTTCTGAAGTGGAAACATATCTAAAAAATTTCAAGCACAAGGGTAACGAAACACGAAGGAAATGGATCTAAGTGCAGCAAATTTAATCAACATTTGAATTTACCACATAAGTTTTATAGGAATTTTTATCCACATAAGTTTTATAGGAAAGAATATGAGTCATCTTTTACTTTCCCTCATTTGTTCAGTCCACACTTAGGCAGCACCTAGGTTTCCAGTCTCTTCCACTTCAACAGCAAACATCTGTAAAACAAACAAGCACCAAGGCGCCAAATAGTGTGATACCTTCAAACGATAAGGTAAAAGGATCAAAGTATTATAAAACTCCAGGCTCCACTTGCATCTGACATTCTCATTGACCACCGTTACAGCAGTCCGAACGGTCAATGCTGACCTTTCACCATCGGCAATAATATCACAATGGGTTGCAGATTCTTCCCAATTACATTTAACAAGCAACACGTTTCTCAGTCACATAGTATTGTTTCTTCATGCTTATACAAAGTATCTAATACACCAGCTATATATACGTGCAACAAAGATACACCTACTCATGAAACTTCTACTGGAATCTGGTTGTGCTCTACAAAAAACTGATAATAATATTGGTGAGTCACGCCCATAAGTCACGCCCATAAGCACATCATAACAAGTAATACAAATACATACATATGAAATAAACAAAACCAAAATATAATATTATAGTTATAATAATAGTAAACATAATCTTTCAAATATTTTTATACCATACTCAAATATTCCCAAAACATGCTGATCTTATAATAATCATATACAACCTAAGAAAAGAAATAAATATATAAAATACAGTCCTCCCATGGAGAACACAATAGTCAAAGCATTTATTACGCCATGTGAGGCAATGCATATAACAAACAAGATCATAGAAAATAACCTCTGTATAAACAAGTGATAAGTAAGAGTAGTAGTTCAGAAACACCCTCTTGGTGTGTAACCAAATAACTTTGCCCATTCTTCTTCAATATGTCATTGTGACAAGGTAAGAATAGACCAATGGCCGTGAGGAGTGATATAAACAGAGCAGGGTCACACTTCCCAATAGTAACAAACAAGACCAATAGCAAAAGTAAAAAATGGATTCCCAAAACTTTATTAGTGGAGTAAAACATCATATTCTGACTAGGGATGGGCGCATGTGTTTATATTCCAATTTGAATGTTAGAACAAATGTTATTGTAGAAATTTAATTTACAAAATCGAATGTTTGTAAGAATGAATATTCTTAAAAATTCTATAAGCGAATGCTATTTACAGTTTTTGAATGTCACTTTCTATTTTCGAATGTTCATAATTAGATCAATTGTCCACATTCGAAATTTGGAATGTAACATTTGATTTAACAAATACTATTCAGAAGTTTAATAGTTCATGTGGTAGGGAATTTAGTAAATTGATACATAACAGATACAAATATATAAATTCAAATGTCTCTATTTCAAATATTGCATAATTTGAATATTACATTTAAAAAAAACATTAGAAATACTATTGCAAATATCTAAATTCGAATATTGCATATTTCAAATCAAATTATTATAAAAAAATGAATTGAATATTGCATTTAGAGAAAGCATTAGCAATACTATTACATTAAACGAATATTAGAATGTTGTACAAACATTCGAAATTCAAAACAAATGAATGGGTAAAAATTTGTTTCATTTTTTGATTGTTGCGAAACATTCGCCCATCCCTTAATCTGAGCAGTGTCAGATACAGGTGACAAAGAGAAGCTGGAGCTTTAGAAAGTGTGCACATAAAAAGAAAGTTCACGTTTTGATAATGGACGTATGTTTGAAAGTTTTTTTTAATTGCATGCTTTATCTGAGTCTTGAAACTTTAATTTTGACTTTAAAGGCTCATTATCACAGAGAATGATAACACTGATGGAGTGTTGATTATGTGAGTTTGAGCAAAAAATTATGAGTGTTAACATTTGTGCTTACCTTGTAATCTAGGCCTACATTTTTAGGCTGGTCAATTATTCTTGGTAAAGCATTCCTTTTTTACAGTTTGTTGCTACATTTTTTTCCATATAAAATGACTTAAAATTTAAACTCTCGTTTTGTTAGTAAAATTTTCATTGTTTTGCAGTCCAGAGACATACCCCGTAAAAAGCTCACTGATTATTATTTATATTATCTCTTTTGCTGTGGTCAGGTAAGGACATATATAAATGAGAGCCTTCTCTGATCAAACAATCACTTTGTTTAATGTAGCTGGGTCAGGATTCTGAATTCTGCAGATTACACTCCAGCCTCTCTGCAGTCTATAGAAAAAAACAGATATTTTTTTATTTAGGTTAAATTTAAAGGGAAAAGAGATAAAATAAATAATGCTTTTTTTTTTCTTCCTATGCATAATTAAGGTTCCATAATTGCCCATCCAGTCATTGAGAAATTGAGCCCTTTTTTAGAATTTCAGTTTGAATGTTTTTATCCTTTTCATGTGATAAAAAAATATTCTGCTGTTTAAAATGTTACTTCTTGGGTAGGCAAAAAGCATTAGACTTGCTCTCTTTAAATGTCATTAGGGAATTGGTCTCCCTTTTCCCCCCTTCATTTTCCATGTATTTGATCTATAGAATATGTGATATCTTAGCCTTCTTTCTGTGGGGTACAGCAGTTCTGAGAAATGTTATACTTTACCCCTGTAGAATATGGAGAAACCACATTGCGCTGTTTTCTTTAGATATTTTAATAGGGGAACTATTTTGTTGCATTATTTAATACCTGAATGAATCATTAGTTAAGAAAACCTTACATTTATCACCACATATTGAACTGCTTAGCTGCCGTTTCCCAGTAGGAACGGAGATATAGTATAGTGTGAGGATACGTTTCTGTAGGCTGACTGGATGGATATAACATTAGAGAAACGGAAGCTATGACAGAATTTATAGCAGCTCCCTATAACAGCACTGTGTGCATTCTATTAATCATTTAAACAACTTCCCTTCATCACAAGAAGAGAAGGTTGAAAAAAGATTTACACCAAGGGCAAAGTGACGTGTCAAACCTTATAGGGCACTCTAGCTTACATTTCTTAAAGGAATATGTTACTAAATATAAATTCTCATTTATTCTTGATACAACTGTGAGAATGAAAATGTTTTATTATATATACCTGGATTTTACTTTATTTAAAATTAAGATCAGCTAACCACACTAATGGCCAGATTACGAGTGAAGTGCTTTTGCCCGCACGCTAACTGCGCTACAAGTAAACTTTTTGCATGAGTCGCGTTGCGCTCATATTACAATTTGAAACTAAAAAGTTATTGCTTGTGCGCTAACCCGATGCCCGCAAAAAGTCTATGTGATATTCTCCCATAGAAGTCAATAAAGACAACAAGGTGAAAAAAAACTAACACCCTAATTGCACGTAAACACGATCGCATCAAGTGCACTAAACCGACATGAAAATATGAATATTTCACGTTCAAAAATTCTTCACATAGAAAAATATGTTCTATTTATTCAAAAATACATATTTATACATATACTGTATATGATGGTATTTTGGTACAATATATTTCTATACCTATATTTATAGATGATTATATATAGCTATAGATATATACAGATATATATAGGAATATTTATTTATAAATACGTAGAACATATTCTGCTATGTGCAGAACATTAGAATGTGAAATATTTATAAGTATAACACTTATTAAATATAAATATTGCAAAAAGATGATTTTACATGTTTTCACCTACTTAACTGCAAAGTGCTCCAATGCACTTATATATATATATATGGCTATATATTTACGTATGTATTTATGTGTTTATATGTGTATATATGTCTGTAAATACATATATACACACACACACACATATATATATATATATATATATATATATATATATATATATATATATATATATATATATATATATACACATAAATAAACATATTTAGACATGTATGTATGTCTATGATAAAGCCCTGTGCCTGCATTTATTTTATCTAACACCTGAGATCTCATATCTTTTTTTTTTTTTTCAAAGAAGCTTTATTGAAGTATAATTATACAAATGTAATAAAACCATTCAACATACAAAGAATATGCATATAAGGATCTCTTCACAACAATGGTAAAGTAAGTCATACACTTCAATTTGATATATGCTCACGCCCTAAAACATGTATTGAGCGCGAAAGTTTACAAGCTTAAAATTTTGAACAGTTTTGAGATACTTATAAAATAATATAATGTTTAGAATGGATGAGGGAAAGGGTAGAGCAGGGACTAAAGAATTGGTAGGAAGGGGATAGAAAAAAGTGAGAGAGAAATAGCGAGAGAGAGAAAAGAAGAAAAAAAAAAGAAAAAAAAGGAGGGAGGGGCAATAGGGCTTTATGGACACAACAAAGGTCGCACGTCCACCTGAAGGTACCATTCCCCCAATGTGGGGGGGTTCGCGTTTTCCACTTTTTTGGAATTAATTTCTTAGCACCAGTAAGCATAATTAACAGCAAGGCGAGATGCGTCTGGCTTTGTGTTTTGGGCAACCTCAGAAAAAGTAAAATCTCCGGAGTGTTCGGGATTGGAAGGTTAAGGATTTCTGATATCTTTTTTACAACCTCCGTCCAAAAGGGTGTCAAGGTAGGGCAAGACCACCATATATGCAAAAGGGAGCAGCGTTTCTCTGCAACCCCTCCAGCATATAGGGCTAACAGTCGGGAAAATCTTATGAAATCTTACTGGTGTCAAATACCATCTGCTCATAAATTTGATATGCGTTTCCTGTATAGTCAATGAGACTGACGATTTTTTAATCAGTTTAAACGCCCTAAGCCACAACTCTAGGCTGATATCCAAACTCAAGTCCTCAATCCAACGTATAGTGTATGTCGGAAGTATGTGAGTCTCCTGTAAGACCACTATCTTATATAAGAGGGAGATTAAATGTCTTGGTAAAACCTCTCCCGCACACAGTCTCTCAAATTGGGTAAGTGATCTGCCTAATTCTTGTTTGTGTTTGTTATTAGAGATAAAATGTATCAGCTGGTTGTAATGCAGCCAAGAAGAAAAAATCTTGGGTTGGAAGTCCCTAAGTGAAACTTGAGGCTTGACCTTCCCATTTTCCACCACACCGGGGACCGAGCCCTCTTTTATTTTGTAAGGTATGATTCTATGGTATCCCACTTTATGATATGGGATCTTAGGGTTTTCTAAAATTGGCGTTAAGGGAGAGGGGCTTGTAGAGATGTGAGTAGAGGTCGCAACAGTTGAGTCCCAAATATTAAGCGTTTCCTCTATTAAGTGATATCTGTAGATTATTTTGGGGCGCTGTGTGGGTGGAAGCCATGCAAGAGTACCCACATTACTTATTTTAAGAATCTGTCAGTCCAAGTCTACCCATGCTTTATGTTTAGCATTTTGAGCCCATTCAACAATCCTCTGTAAGCCTATTGCCTTTTTGTAAAGAGAAATGTCTGGCAGACCCAGCCCCCCTCTGTCTCTTGGTAAGTTCATAGTACGTTTTGGAATCCTAGGTTTGGTGTTAGCCCATATATATTGTTCAATAAGTTTCTGCAACTGAGTTGTGTATCCCTTAGGTAGTGTTATAGGTAGGGTTTGGAAAAGGTATAAAATTCGGGGCAAGATGTTCATCTTAATAACCCCTACTCTGCCTAGCCATGATATGTATTTATTTTTCCAGGAGGAAAGGTCGGCAGCTATATCGCTTTTAAGAGGGGTATAATTATACTTAAAAAAATCTGAAGGGTCAGGTGTTAAGAAGATGCCAAGATATTTTAATTTATTAGTGGCTAGGGTGATCTTGTACTTTTGTTGCAAACTCTGCACTACTCTTGGGCAGGTGTTAATGTTTAAAAGTTCTGATTTACTCAAGTTAAGGGAAAAATTAGAGGCTTTGCCATAATCTTTTAGTACCTCTAGGAGCTCCGGGAGAGATTCCGAAGCGTTAGTTAGGGTGTACAAAACATCATCAGCATAAAGCACTTGCTTATGTTCAGTGTCCCCCACCCTTATGCCCTTGATATGTTGATTTATTCTCACCTTATGAGCAAGAACCTCTATAGATAGGGCAAAGAGTAATGGGGACAAGGGGCAACCCTGCCTAGTTCCGTTCTTTATATCAAATGTATTCGATAAGGTGCCGTTGATTCTAATCCTAGCATTAGGACTCGAATAAAGCGCCATAACTGAATGTACAAAAGCCTGGCCAAATCCCATCTTCTCCAAAACAGGACGTAAGAAAACCCAGTTTACCCTATCGAAGGCTTTCTCCTCATCGGTGGAGAAGAGCATCAGGGGGAGGTCTGAGATTCTAGCATGATTAATCAATTGCGTTACTTTGATAGTATTATCCCTGGCCTCACGACCAGGGACAAATCCCACCTGATCATTACAAACCAGTTCCGGTAAGTATTTATTGAGTCTGGACGCCAAAATGTTTGCCAACAGCTTCATGTCTGAAGAGATCTCATATCTTTAAACCCTTATATAACTTTTTTGTGCAATATTATTTTTATAACACTGTGTTATTATGAGTGTAACTGTACTTTGTATTGTATTTTTGATAAGTTTTGTGACATTTTTTTGTTTTTGAAACAGTTAACCACAGCTCCAAGGATGTGCTAACCCAATGAGCGTTAATTTCAACAGTGCTCAAGCGAGCACGTTTACTTTCAACTTGTAACATGAGCGCAATTTAACTTGCGCATAAACATATAAAACCCAATATAATTTGCTCCACTCATAATCTGGCCATAAGTACTGTAAGAGCAGGTATCCTCCAGCAACTCTTTCTATCTTCTACCTTTGTGGTGAAAAAAAGATTCAATCAGCATCAACAATGCTTTACTGTGGGATTTCACAATAACCTCATGAAATTTCATAATAACTTTCCTTAAATTGTGAAGGAAAATAATGTGACTTGTACATGCCAGATGTATTCTCCTTTGTAAGTCACAGGACAACACCCTGATTGGATGCTAAAAGACCCTCTTTGGGGAGATAAATGGTCTTTCTTTTTTTACATATACACACACATATATATATATATATATATATATATATATATATATATATATATATATATATATATATATATATATGTGTGTGTGTGTGTGTACACACACACATACAGGGGTCAAGTCCTAGAAAATAAAGCGTGGGAACCCACCAAGACTTCCAACCTACTCACAATTAATATTGTTTTTTGTTTACACAAACACACTGTATTTATATGTATAAAAGCTATACACTTTGGTTAATGAAAGCAAATTAAATCCTATGAATGGTTGAATGGTTGCCTTCGGGTCTGAGGCTTGTCCTCTGTCACAGAGTCTTACCCACTTAAGGTGCAATAGCCCTTTTTCTGCTGAGGACTGGAGAGCTAAATAATGCCAAGCAAGCCACAAAAAAATGTAAGTACCATGTGTTCCACACAGTGCAGGGTGAACACACAGCAGGACCACTGACAGGCTTGCATTTAGTGTATGGTAGGAAGTGTTACTACCCATTACAAGAGGATCTCACTGTCCCTCTAACCAGACTGTGCTCCAGCTCCTCCCAGCAGCAGTCCTTACTGAAGCATTTCTGTTCTCTGTGCAGGGGGAACTTAGTTCCTTTTGCAAAAATAGTTCAGGAACACCGTTCCCATGCTTGACTTGGCCCCTGTATGTATGTATATATAGGCAGTCCCCAGGTTATGAACAAGATAGGTTCTGTAGGTTTGTTCTTAAGTTGAATTTGTATGTAAGTTGGAACAGGCACTTTTTTTAGGTGAAACTCTAGCCAAACATATTTTTAGTTTTGGATAGTAAAGGGAAAAGTTTGTTTTGCTATCTGTGCCCCTGTTCAGACAATTTCACATAACTTTCTGTCCTTGTGAAAATTGGATTTTGAGTATTTTCGGTTATCCTGGAAAGAAAGATTGTCGTTAAAGCTCTATTTAGTCCGTTTGTAATTAAGAGTTGTACTTAAAGGGACAGTCTAGGCCAAAATAAACTTTCATGATTCAGATAGAGCATGTCATTTTAAACAATTTTCCAATTTACTGTTATCACCAATTTTGCTTTGTTCTCTTAGTATTCTTAGTTGAAAGCTTAACCTAGGAGGCTCATATGCTAATTTCTTAGACCTTGAAGCCCACCTCTTTCAGATTGCATTTTAACAGTTTTTCACCACTAGAGGGTGTTAGTTCACGTATTTCATATAGATAATACTGTGCTTGTGCACGAGAAGTTATCTGGGAGCAGGCACTGATTGGCTAGACTGCAAGTCTGTCAAAAGAACTGAAAAAAGGGGCAGTTTGCAGAGGCTTAGATACAAGATAATCACAGAGGTTAAAAGTATATTATTATAAATGTGTTAGTTATGCAAAACTGGGAAATGGGTAATAAAGGGATTATCTATCTTTTAAAACAATAAAAATTCTGGGGTAGACTGTCCCTTTAAGTCGGATGTCTGTAACCCGGGGACTGCCTATATATATATATATATATATATATATATATATATATATATATATATATATATATACAGATATGCTGCTGCATTGTGTACAGGTGATTGAGCATTTGGTTATCTTATTCTTTTACTGTGGACAATAAAAGAGTTATTTTTAAATAATATTAAAGGGACAGTAAACACTGTGTAATTACAATACATTTCTGTTGTGTTTCTATAGAATAATATATCAGCCATGTCTAAATAAAATTAACATTTTTTTCACTGCAATTATTTTTCAATAGCCAAACTCCACCCTTATTTGGTGGAGCCAATCGGAGTTTAGTCAACAGACAAAAAGGATGGTCACTATAATAACGTGTAAAATACTATGTTTTGAAGTTGTTATCTGATAAATACACTTAGGGACAGAAATGTAGCAGATTTAGCCGTTGGCAGACACTAGGGTGAATTTTAAGATCTGAGAATTGGAAATAGCTTTATTTTCAGAGCAAAAATACATGAACAGGGAAAAAATAAATACAGTAATGATAATATAATGTTTCTTTATACATAACTAAACATTTTATAAAGCTATATCAAGGTGTTTACTGTCGCTTTAAGAGAATCTGCACAGTTTTTTTCTAAACTAGCTTATTTTTACATTGATAGGGCTCCATTTATTAAAAAGTGAATGCTACTTCTGAGGGCCCATCGTTTCATAAGACCACTGCTTCTTAACCTGTCTGCTACCTTTTAGGTGGCAGACTAAAACCATCCCAATCTGATGATTGACAGCCCCTGCTTGCGGGCAATTGGTCACCAGTGAGCAGGGGGCAGCATCGCACAAGCATTTCACTAGAAATGCTTGTGCAATGATAAATGTCAACAGCATTTAGCGATGTCGAGTGGACATGAGTGGGCTATAGCAAATCATGTCCGCTCAACATATAGTAAATCTACCCTATAGTCTGACCATGGAGGTGAAGGTAAAAGGATGGAGGGGGAACATTTGAAGCCCTTGTTTGGTAATCAGGAGTCTGATACTGGTTGGAAATAATAAAACACAATCAGAGTTTTAGTACAGCTGTGACCAATAGAAATGAGCTAGCCAATTAAGAGGAAGAGGGTGATTTTACTGTACAGTTAAATTGAGTCATCTGGTTTACAGAAGCATAAAGAGAAGGGCAGGAATCTGTGCAGCTGTTGGTGCCATAAACAAACCAACACTAATGAAAGATCACACACTTTAAAGAACACAATTTTTAATATAAACCACAGAAATCCAAAGCTCCAAACTGTCCTGATTTTTTATGATAGTTCATGTTTGGAGTGTCTGTCCCACTATATCATGCTGTACTCCCTTCTCTGTAAATGTCTTTGCAAATGTTAGCTAGTTACAAAACTGGGGGCTGGCTTGTTTCACTCATAGTACCGTAGTCTAATGGCAGAACCTTTATTCCGTCCTCAATCCACCTTGGCTCTAGTCCAAGGCTGCTACTCTATTTTATCCATGCGTCACCGTTATCACAATCATAAATACATGTAGGAGGATCACTCATCGCAATACCAGTGACAATTCTCTTTATTTATAATCCAACTTGTGGAACAGTGTAATCATGTAAGATACATTGTGAGGTTAACAATGTAACCTATGCCCTATGCCTGTTAACACGTTTACCCTCATAGCAGCAAAATAAAATTAGGAAACATTACCAACCTTTAAAAAATCTAAACCATTAATTTTGGTTCTATAATTAACAATGTAAGAGGCACCTCCTTAATTAGGAATTTCCTTCATTCTTAATATGGTATTGACATTTCCATACCTATGTATATTATTAAAGGGACACTGAACTCAATTTTTTTCTTTTGTGATTCAGATAGAGCATGCAATTTTAAGCAACTTTCTAATTTTCTCCTATTAGCAAATGTTATTCATTCTCTTGTTATCTTTATTTGAAAAGCAAGAATGTAAGTTTAGATGCCGGCCCATTTTGGTGAACAACCTGGGTTGTTCTTGCTGATTGGTGGATAAATTCATCCACCAATAAACAAGTGCTGTCCAAGGTTCTGGACTTTCTTTTTCAAATAAAGATAGCAAGAGAATGAAGATAAATTGATAATAGGAGTAAATTAGAAAGTTGCTTAAAATTAAATGCTCTATCTGAATCACGAAATAAAAAATTTAAGTTCATTGTGCCTTTAATGTCCAAAAAAAATATTTGCAAACAATCTTTTTTTCTATTTTAGATTACATACAAATGTTCAAATCTATTCTGCTACTCTTTATAATCAGAAGAACCCTAAAGGATGAAATCCTTATTCATATATATGCTAGAAGACAATTGTTTACAATCTTTGAGGTTTATGATGTTACAATAATTAATGGGGGTTAATAGGACCCCCTCTGTAAAAAAAATACTGGTGCTTGTGCATGGCTCTGTTGCTCAGTGCATAGTAGAGGCAGCCTGAAGACAAAGCTGGGCTCCTTGGAGGCAGAGTTTGGATGCTCTAGTGGCACATCTGGTTAGTTCAAGGGTGTGGCTAAGAGTTTTAGGTTGTCCCTGGTTTCAGTGTGTGAAACTAAGTACTGTAGAAAAAGAATTAAAGGACAGAGGGACAAACTACACACACTGTGACCATCCATGTGCCAACCACGCACATTTAGAGGAGATACAATATGTCTGTTTCTTTAGGTCTGAGGATATAAACCTCCAATCTCAGATGAGATGATATAAAATGATCCTCTGGCATTGTGAGATCGCTAGTGAAATTCTAAAAAGGCAGATTTTGCTATACTTCTCCAAAGTATGTAAAAGAGAGACAAGCCCAGTGAAATATAGCACTGCATGGCATGAGAGTTCTGTTGCAATTACACTTTGTGTTTTATATTACTTTACACTTCAGATTGTTTTATTACATTTAAACGCTGCACTTTCTATTTTGTATTTTATTTTGTATACAGTAGTTTATTTAAGATTATGCCTACACTGTGTCTGTGTAACTTGAACAAATTAGGCTAATAGCTTATACATTTTTTGTGTATCTTTTACCGATTACAGTGCACTTTGTATTTCTTCTATGTAAAATAAAACTGAAAAACTGACAGCTTCATTTTCCCAGAGAGTGTAATTATTTTTTATTGGCCCAATAAGCAACAATTCTGAGGTTTGAAGATAAATTCTAGTGCAGACTTCACAGGGGCTGAACTCTGTATAAACTCTGTAAGAAAAAGGGCAGAACCTCGAAGTCCCAGAAAGTTGAGAAATGCCTACCATAGAATGTAATGAGGCTCTTTGGAATACACAATCTCACAGCAGAGAGAAAGGTTAACAAGAAAACACCTGGGGCTAAAGTAAAGTCTCTGCAGCAAATACAGTACAAATAAAACAGAAATGTTGGCACTATAATTTAACTTGCTTAGTATATATTACTTTTCTGTCCTTTAAATAAGTGTTCAACATACCCTGGGAATTCCATGTATAGCTCAGGGAATTCCCCTGTCCCTCACACTTTCCAAAGCTCTGTTTTATTTTACAATAGAGAACATACAAAATGCAATGTAAGTTGTAAAAAATACAGAGAAATATAAAAAGTATGATCCTCATTTATTAAAGTAACACAAAAACTTTAAAAACATAATCAAAACTTGTAAAATCATTTCTGGGTCTAAATCTAAACCTAAATGTATTAAAATATAAAAGAGAAAGTTTAAAGCTTAAATGTAATAATACTGAAAGGACCCAATCTGAAGTTTAAAGTAAAATAAAATATTCTTTAATTGTATAAAAAAGAAGTGCTGTCCCTGAGAGTGGCAAGATATTTCTCCATAGAAATAATGAAAGTTCTCTACTATATAATAGTTCACAATGGAGGAGAAAGTACACAGGGGGAACCTGGCGTATGTTTAAACTTAAATATTATTCCTAATACAAATCAAATTATGCTGTTTTCAGTGCACTGTGCATTGAAATCTCAATTATTTCCATATTCATAGATTATCCTTTCGGAGTAATTAGTGTTTTGAGTATTTTGTCATAACCTTGACACCTTTTAATTTGCAAGAAAAAACAGTGACATTTCTAGGGTTAAAAGTTTACAGAATATACCTAGATTTGAGAGGCGATTTCATTTACTCCCATTGAACTCCCAAGTTCAGCCCATTTTACTTGCCTTGTATTTTGTACTTATAAGTATGAATTTCAATGTAGTTTTTCACATCCAGTGTACTTAAATTAAGATTTACGTACCCGATTCCCAGATTTCTCTTGACAAAGTCCAGTTATAGCCCAGATGAAATTCATGGTTCCTGACTTTCCATTCGTAGCCCCAGTCACGTGGCTTCTTGACTAGTGAAAGTGGAAACGCTTAGGATTACTCTTTCTTCAAATAGTCACGCTGTATTTAACGAAAGTAGCAAACTTTGTTGGACTTTTCCAGTGTATAAGGCTACATCCGGACACTTTTTATCTCTTACCTTAGAGGTAAGTCTGCATCTGTTGTTTTTTTATGCTGCATGTGATGTCATACATTTTGTTGAATCAGAGCTGCACTCTCTCTCTTCATTCTTGTCTTGTTAGAGCTGGGCATATTTAATACAATTTATTCCTGTTTACAGCACATACAAGATTTACATTTTTGAAAAAATACGATTCTTGGTGAACAATTTTGTTACGATTTTTGATACTCCTTAACAATACATTTTTTTTAGAGTATTTTTGTGAGAATGGTTCATTTATTCGCTTTGTATGATTTTTAAATACATTTTTTTTTATTGTGCACTTTTGTAATTTATGCATCTCCTTCCCATACAGACATGCAGTATACCCCCCTTAGTGAGACACCCTGTTTTGTGGGTAAAAAGTCGCTTTATAGAAATCCACCAGGGAAATATAAGTACTTCGTAAATAATCTCACAAGCCCAGAGAACTTTAGTGAATTGGATCCACAGAAATGAGAGAGATCTCTGAGTGCTGGAGGGCTCCACACTTTTTCTTTTAGCATTCAGTGAGTTCAGCCCCTCCAAGCAACATAAACTTTTATTATCAGGCCCTTTATATCATGCAATGGAATGATCAAATTAACTTTTTAGTGGGGTTGTTTGTTTTAAAAAGAATTTTTAAAATGTGTCTTATGAGTAAAAAATATTTACTTACCTTACTTAAAGGGACACTGAACCCAAATTTTTCTTTCATGATTCAGATAGAGCATGCGATTTTAAGCAACTTTCTAATTTACTCCTATTATCAATTTTTCTTCCTTCTCTTGCTATCTTTATTTGAAAAAAAAAGGCATCTAAGCTTTTTTTTCAGAACTCTGGACAGCACCTTTTTATTGGTGGATGAATTTATCCACCAATCAGCAAGGACAACCCAGGTTGTTCACCAAAAATGGGCCGGCATCTAAACTTACATTCTTGCATTTCAAATAAAGATACCAAAAGAATGAAGAAAATTTGATAATAGGAGTAAATTAGAAAGTTGCTTAAAATTTCATGCTCTATCTGAATCATGAAAGAAAAAATTTGGGTTCAGTTTCCCTTTAATGCACACTTTTACATAAATGTTCTTTTAAATTGCAATGTTGAATTCATTTTAATTAATTTGTTAATAATTAAAAAGCCATTTTTTCTTTTAAATTGAATTTCCTTTTCTTTTTATAGTTTTACATTTTGGTTTCATCTGTCTGTAATTTAAAAACAAGTTCATTTTGCTGCAATGATTATTTAAATGTTAAGTAAACGTTTTAAAGAAAAGTATTGATAACTAAAATATAATTTGTGTTATTTGTTTTTAGCCAATAGTTACTGTGTAGCGTTAAAAATAGATGTAACAGGGTTTAGTAGCACTTAGACATCAGAAGATCTGTAGAGAAATGTATTTAAAGGCATATCAAAACCCACATTTTTTTCTTTCATGATACAGATTGAGAATGCAGTTTTAAGCATCGATATTGAGGCATACTGCACTACCCTTTTTTTAGCCACTGATGCAGAGATAGCAACTCTGTGGCCCTCTCTGCATCAGCCACCGATGGTGCTGATCGTTGGTGGGAGCCGTAGCAGGAAGGTGGGTGGGCGGCCCATTGATGGATCACTTCCGGATCCTTTTCATCCAGTGAGCGCGAGTGGTTGGGTGCGCGGGGGGCAGGTGGGAGCATGCGCGCATGTGTGCATGTGCACTAGTGCATAACTTATATTGCATTGCATGGGATGGAGGGAGAGGGAAAGGAGGGTTATTAAATGTAAAGAAAGGAATCTGGGAGGGGGAGGCTATTGAGGGGGCAGCTACACTACAGAAAATTGGCTTTTTAGCTCCAAAAAATAAATAAAAAAACTTTTTTATTAAAACTTTTTAGCAAACTGAGTAGTGGCAGACAACTGCCAGTACCCAAGATGGTGGCAAATAGGTAGAGGGGGAGGGTTAGAGAGCTGTTTGGGGGGTATCAGGGAGGTTGGGGGCTAAGGGGGGATCCAACACTGCAGAATAAATTGAGTACTACACTACACTAAAGCTAAAATTAAACCTACAAGTTTCATCCAAGCTACCTAATTAACCCCTTTACTGCTGGGCATAATACAAGTGTGGTGCGCAGCAGCATTTAGCGCCTTTCTAATTACCAAAAAGCAATGCCAAAGCCATAAATGTCTGCTATTTCTGAACAAAGGGGATCCCAGATAAGCATTTACAACCATTTGTGCCATAATTGCACAAGCTGTTTGTAAATAATTTCAGTGAGAATTCTAAAGTTTGTGAAAAAGTTTGTGAAAAATAGCCCTGGTCCCAAACAGTAAGAAAATTGAAAAATGGTCTGGTCACTAAGGGGTCAAGACTAATGTTTTCTCATGCATCTATCTAATCATCATAAATATTTTAAAATTGCTCAACAGTGGGCGATGCTTTATTATAATAAAGGTAGTACTGAAGTGTGATGCATTCAAGCATGTGATAAGGATGGACCATCAGAGATTGGCTCTAAATATTGGTTATATTTAAAGGGACATGATGGTCAAAATATGTAATGTGATAAACATTTTACTTCTGCTCAGAGAGCTGCACAGTGACTTTTAACATTTAGATTCATAGACCCTCATGAGGTTTTTGAGAGGTATTGATATAAAGGCAACATCATAAGAATCCCTTCCTGCCATTAACATCTACAGCTGCTTCTGGTATGCAATACATGATATCTTGCACATACAAAATAAATAATAAAACAATCACTAAACAAGACCAAACAATTATAAAGTGCTGTTTAAACTTCTAATTGAAGGGACACTATAATATAAAATGTGTTTCCCCTTAATGTGTTCCAAATAACTTTAATACTGCAGAGTATTAAAGTGAAGGTAAAGTTACCTGGTTGTCGATCTAGAATAACATTCTTTGTCCCAAATCAATATGAGTTTCATTCATCATATTTTTTAAAATATTAGTGTAAATAAAGTTATCGCAGTAATAAATCAATTTTTGAAGTCTGAAAATTAAACCATTATTTATTTATTTTTTCTGTGTTGATCACGTTTTCCGAAGATCCAATTGAAAATCTGTCCGTTAGGCAGCCGTCACTCTACGTCATGCTCCTTCTTGTTGATCTGCGCATGCGCTATTCTTTTTTACTCCATCTCAGAATCCACGCACGCTCCCATTTTGTGCATGCGTGTTAGTTTTCAATAGCAATACTCCTAATACGTCATCGGCTTTTACGGACTGCTCCACAACTGACAAGCGCAGTAGAGAGTGAAATAGCCGATTTGCGCATGCGCATTTAAACGGAGCATCTTGAATGCGCTTTTGAGATATGTATAGAGAGGGTGGGACCGCTCTATACGTTACAGCACAGAAAAGCAGGAAATAGAGGTTGGGAGGAGTTAGCATCGAAATGGTAGAGAAATATATTTATATATAAAATCGGAAAATTTGTACTTATTTATTGAAAAAACTTAGCGATTAGCTTATTGTAATACTAACTAATGCATTGATGTTTTCACAATGACAAAACTTTCCCAACACGCAGCACTCCCAACTCGCAGCACTGCCAACTATTGCCGGTTATTGCCAATATGGTACATCGAGCCTCTACGCCAGACAGCTGCCTCGGGAAAAGCTTTAAGTAAACAGTGAAAAAGGCAGTCTCTATTACTTTAAACAACAAGACTCCAGCTGTATACTGAAAAGGATTTGCTTCACTACGGATGCCTACGAATCCAAAGTAGTTAACTGAGCAATGCAATAAATGAATAGTAATTTAAAAAAATATATATATATATGTTGAAGATTCAGTGGTTTAAAAACATAAATTATGCTTACCTGATAATTTCATTTGCATCAAGGGGAGGAGAGTCCACGGCTTCATTCATTACTGTTGGGAATTAAAAACCTGGCCACCAGGAGGAGGCAAAGACACCCCAGCCAAAGGCTTAAATACCTCCCCCACTTCCATCATCCCCCAATCATTCTGCTGAGGGAACAAGGAACAGTAGGAGAAATATCAGGGTATAAATGGTGCCAGAAGATGAAATAAATGTAGGTCCACCCATCGGAGATACGGGCGGGAGCCGTGGACTCTCCTCCTCTCGATGGAAATGAAATTATTGGGTAAGCATAATTTATGTTTTCCATCTAAATAAGCAAAAACGTCAAATTTGTAAAACTTTGTAAAAGTGTGTAAGGAGGACCAGGTAGTTGCCTTACAAATTTGCTCCATAGAGGCCTCATTCTTGAAGGCCCAAGACAAAGCCACAGGTCTATTTGAACAAGCCATGATCCTCTGAGGAAGCTTATGTCCCACTGCCTCATACGCCAAGCGAATCAAGCTCCTTAACCAAAAGGACAAAGAAGTAGAAGAGGCTTTCTGCCCCTTGCGCTTCCCTGAATACACCACAAAAAGAGATGTAGACTGTCTGAAATCCTTCGTAGCCTGAAGATAGAACTTTAGGGCACGAACCACATCCAGATTATGAAGTAAACTCTACTTAGAGGAAGAAGGGTTAGGACACAAAGAAGGAACCACTATTTCCTGAATGATGTTACGGTTAGACAACACCTTAGGAAGAAACCCCAAACCAGTGCGAAGCACAGCCTTATTCGCATGAAAAAACAAATAAGGAGGCTCACATTGCAAGGCAACCAGTTCAGATACTCTGCGTGCCGATGCAATGGCCAACAGGAAGAGATCCTTCCAGGACAGAATCTTAATGTCAATGGAATGCATAGGTTCAAACGGTACCCTCTGCAAAACTTTAAGGACCAAGTTTAAGCTCCATGGGGGAGCAGACTGTCTAAAGACAGGCCTGATTCTGGACAGAGCCTGAAAAAAAGATTGAATGTCAGGGAGCTCAGCGAGTCTCCTATGCAAAAAGACTGATAATACCGAAATCTGTCCCTTTAAGGAACTAGTGGCAAGAGCCTTCTCCAAACTGTCTTGGAGAAAGGACAGAATCCTGGATACCTTCATCCTATACCAATGATATTCATGCTTCTCACACCAGGACAAGTAAGTTCTCCACATCTTATGGGTTCCTTGCCTGAATTAGAGTATCAATCACACTTTCAGAAAAGCCTCTCTTGGCCAAGACTAGGCGTTCAATCTCCACACAGTCAGCCTCATAGAATTGAGATTTTGATGTTGAAAGGGGCCCTGTTCCAGCTCATCCCTGCGACAGGGTAACCTCCACGGTGGAGAGGATGACATCCTCACCAGATCCACAAACCACGTCCTCCGTGGCCATGATGGAGCAATCAGAATGGCTGAAGCTCGCTCCTGTTTGATTCTTGCCACTACACGAGGTAGAAGTGGTAATAGTGGAAAAATGTAAGCTAAGCTGTACCCCCAAGGCACCGCTAAGGCATCTATTTTCTCTGCCTGGGGATCCCTGGACCTCAACCCCTATTGCGGTAACTTGCAATTGAGTCTGAACACCATGAGCTCTTTCTCTGGCGTTCCCCACCTGAGACACATCTCTGCAAACAGTTCGGGGTGAAGAGACCATTCCCCTGGATGGAAGGATTGCCTGCTGAGAAAGTCTGCTTCCCAGTTGTCCACACCTGGAATGTGATTTGCTGAGAGCGAGTAGCTGTGGGACTCCGCCCACTACAAGATCCAAGACACCTACCTCATGGCTAGGGAGCTCCTCGTACCCCCCTGATGGTTGATGTAAGCCACGAGGTAATGTTGTCGGTCTGGAATGTGATGAAGCTGAACAACCCCAGAGGAGGCCATGCCTTCAGAGCATTGTAGATTGCTCAGAGTTCGAGAATATTTATCAGAAAGAGAGACTCCTCCCAGGACCACATGAAGGTAAGCGTCTTTCAAGTCTATAGTTGTCATGAACTGTCCCTCTTGAACTAGGGGCAGAATAGATCTGATTGTTTCCATTTTGAACGATGGAACACTCAGAAACTTGTTTAAACACTTTAGGTCCAGAATCAGGTGGAACGTGCCCTCCTTCTTTGGAACCACAAAAAGATTTGAATAGTATCCTAGACCACTTTCTGCTAGGGGTACTGGTACGATAATGCCGAGAAAGGAGAGATCCCTCACACACTCTAGAAAGGCCTTTCTCTTTTCCAGTCTTGAAGAAAGGTTGGACAAGAGGAATCTGCCCTGGGTGAATGGGATATGAACTCTATCCTGTAACCATGGGCGACAACCTCCAGAACCCAAGGTTCCTGAATGTCCTTTAACCAGGCTTCTGAGACGAGAGATAATCTGCCCCCTACTTGGTTCACCCCTTCATGCCGATTTTGTCTCGGCGGGCTTCTTGCTCTGCTTAGACTTGTTCCAAGAATGAGTCGGCTTCCACGTTCCCTTGGACTGGTCCGCTTTCACACCAGGCTGCTGGCACTGGGCCTTGTCCGCATGAAAAGGATGAAAAGTAGATCCTTTAGGCTTAGCCTTCTTATCCTGCGGAAGGAAAGCTCCCTTGCCTCCCGTAACCATGGATATGATTGAATCCAATCCTGGACCAAACAGAATCTTTCCTTGAAAAGGCAGGGACAACAGCCTCAATTTAGAGGTTATGTCGGCAGACTAAGACTTTAGCCACAGAGCCCTGCGAGCTAAAACAGAAAAACCTGACACCTTAGCGTTCAGGCGAATAATTTGCATATTGGCAGAACCAGAACCTCCTCACAATAAAACACAGGAATGAGACCTTGTTAAAGAGGGAGAACCCTGTAACGTGTCAGAGTCCTCCATAGCTTGCACTGTTATTACAGACTGGATTAACTAATAAATAGGCACCTTTATAACCTCCAATGGACGGGGCACTCACCACCTCCTATTACCCAGACTACAGAAACTGTTTTGTCTTCTGCACCGCTAATCAACAGTGGAAGAGATATAGCCACAGCCGGTCGCATTTAATGCTTAGCAGGATCGCTCCTGCCTAAGATGAAAATGTGCCAAAAAAAGGCTGCGCCAATACTCCCGTAAGTCACCTGAAAGTTCCACACATTGCCAGAGCCTCATCTCGCACATAATGCAGCAATGACACAATAATCCACTAATGTTCAATAATCCCCTTTCCAGGAATATTAACCCTTGATTCTTTAAATCATTATGTAATAAAAAATGAAACGATCTTACCAGAATCTACCCCATGGAACAGGAACACAGCCCTTCAAGTGTGACAGGTTAGTAGCCTCGTTCCTGACATGGACTTGAGTGTAAAAAGCAGGCAGTAAAACTCTTCAACGCTGATT
Source organism: Bombina bombina (assembly GCF_027579735.1). Classification (NCBI taxonomy): domain Eukaryota; kingdom Metazoa; phylum Chordata; class Amphibia; order Anura; family Bombinatoridae; genus Bombina; species Bombina bombina. The sequence continues at coordinate 194,672,471 of NC_069508.1, read as the reverse complement.
GCTTGTGGAGCTGTTACTATGAGTCAGGATGGTTTTGCAGAAAGACTCTCCCTGCATATCTGGACTATAACTTTCGCTCAGGCTCTCACTGAGAGGCTGACAGGACTGCTTAAAACTCTAGTCCCAATGTGAAGAGTACTACCCTCCATAAGAGACTACTCCGATCTTCGGCACTTCTCTGCCGTCCTCCTGTGACGAAAGGCAAAGAATGACTGGGGGATGAGGGACGTGGGAGAGGTATTGACTGGGGTGTCTTTGCCTCCTCCTGGTGGCCAGGTTCTTAATTCCCAACAGTAATGAATGAAGCCGTGGACTCTCCTCCCCTTTAGATGGAAATACAATTGTTTAAACATACCATATAGGAAATAACTGGCAAAAGTTGCCAGTGGTGCGAGCTGGGAGTGCTGCATGTTGGGAGATTGTGATGACCTTTCTATACTTTGATGTAAGTACAGATTATACCGTTCCTTTGTGGCTATTGATATATGCCTAAGGAGTTCCTGTTTGTTCAGATTTACAGGAGATACAGAGTACAGAGGATCGCTTGCAGATGGTCCATTTGCGATTTTGGCAAACCACATTAACCTTGCTACATATTGGACTTTGCTACATATTGGAGCATTTTAGTAGAAAGTATCACACACATTTTGTTGGATCAATTATTTATGTAGCAACTATCTTTTGTATCAACTATTTGTGTATCAAAATTGTATCAGATTTGTGTATTAAGCTTGTAGCTTTTTTCATTTTTGTGTTATATGGATTTTAAATATATGCTTTTTATAAATTTTTTATTGTTGAAATAGATGAAGCACTTTTATTGAGCCATCTCCCCATAACCATCTAGTTGTGCGCAAATAAGAGACTCAATCATTAAACCCATTACCTGTTGTTCTCAAGGATATGCCATAAAATGGGCTGAGTCTGTAGGTAAAGAAGACCTGCTAATGTTATCTATGTCTAAACACAAAGCCTAATAGTTAGGCATTGAAATGCTGATTATATCTCTCTCCTTCAGCTTGATTTCAAATACATCCTCTCCCAGAACTCAGAGAAAATACACAGATTTTTACACTCAGCTGCTTCAACTGCCCTCTAACTTACAACAGCTTGATTTCAAACACATCCTCTCCCAGAACTCAGAGAAAATACACAGATTTTTACACTCAGCTACTTCAACTGCCTTCTAACTTACAACAGCTTGATTTCAAACACATCCTCTCCCAGAACTCAGAGAAAATACACAGATTTTTACACTCAGCTGCTTCAACTGCCCTCTAACTTACAACAGCTTGATTTCAAACACATCCTCTCCCAGAACTCAGAGAAAATACACAGATTTTTACACTCAGCTGCTTCAACTGCCTTCTAACTTACAACAGCTTGATTTCAAACACATCCTCTCCCAGAACTCAGAGAAAATACACAGATTTTTACACTCAGCTGCTTCAACTGCCCTCTAACTTACAACAGGTAGCCTTCTAGAAAACAGCGTCATTATATTTTACCTACCAAGTTGTTTTTATTGTATGTGTTTGTATATTTAGTGATAATTCCTTTTGTTTTGTTTTTATTTTAAATGTATATATTAGCATGACTTTGTAATTACAGGCTGTGCTAGTCATAATTTGCATACCTCTAGCTCATTGCATATTTTATCAACTTTATGTCTGCCATTATGTTAAGTTAGTTTAAGCAGCTCTTGCCCACTTATCTGTCTATTTGTTTAATGGTTTTATTTCACCCCTTGTATACCTCAGTCTCAGTCTTATCTCTGTAATATTTTGTTGATGTTTTTTTTTTTTTGTTTCTGCATGATTGACCCTTAGCTCAAATGTCCATAAAGTACCCTCCCACTCCTTTAACACACTTTTGCTGGCCCATCATTAACCTAATATATCTCTCTCCTTCAGCTTGATTTCAAACACATCCTCTCCCAGAACTCAGAGAAAATACACAGATTTTTACACTCAGCTGCTTCAACTGCCCTCGAACTTACAACAGGTAGCCTTCTGGAAAACAGCTCTGCCAGGCTCATCTTCCTTACACGTCGCTCTTCATCTGCTGATCCTCTCTGCCAATCCCTTCACTGGCTTCCTCTTGCCTCTAGGATCAAACACAAAATTCTCACTCTGACATACAAAGCCCTCAACTGCACTGCTCCCCCCTATATCTCAGACCTTGTCTCCAGATGCTCTCCCTCCCGTCCCCTTCGATCTGCTCATGACCTCCTACTCTCCTCCTCTCTGGTTACCTCATCGCACTCCCATTTAAAGGACTTCTCCAGACTGGCTCCCATCTTGTGGAACTCTCTGCCTCGCCCCACAATACTCTCCCCTAGTTTTAACAGCTTGAAGCGCTCCCTAAAGACTCTACTGTTCAGGGATGCATACAACCTACACTAACCTTACTTTATACCAGTTCCACTCCTCCATTGTTATCCCCTGAACCCCCTTAAGTCAAGCTGTTTGTAGATCACCTTCTTAAGAGCTAATTACAACAGTGCAACTCTTGGCAGGGCCCTCTACCCATCTGATCCCTTTAATTGTTTTGTTGTACTACCCTCTGTTTACAGCGCTGCAGAATCTGTTGGCGCTCTACAATTAACCGATAATAATAATAATAATACAATTATTATGGCTGGTGTGTTCAATGAGCACAACCAGATATTTCAGATGCAAAAAAAATCTTTCTCTTACCCTTCCCCTCACTGGAGATTAATAGTGCTGTTGTCTCATGTTTGCATAGCGTTTCTTACAGGAATACATTTGTTATTTATATTTTCAGTGTAGAAAGCAGTTTGTAAAGGCAAAATCAGAAATTTCAAATAACAAAATAAAAGTAAAGGAGCTGTTTTCAAACAAGTAAATACACTTCAGCAGGAAAATAGGACTATTGGGAACAAATCAAAATGGGGGAATTTTACAGTTCAATGTCCCTTTAAATATTCAGAAATTAATATGGCCCTTACAGCATTATGTTTTACTAGAAGCATTTTGGCTAATGGAAGTATATTGCAAACAAGCTTCTATTTAACATTAAAATGTACCCATGATCATTTCATGTTTGACCTTTCTATCCCTTTAAGTAAGCATTTTTTTAATGAAAATTATTTTATAGGGAAGTCACAAATAAGTATTTCAGAGTTAACAAGAAATGACAAGATTTCAGCACAAATTAATTTAGCTGATTCACAGTGAAACATGAGTACTTTCTTATCAGATGATTTCTAAAACCTAGGCTGAAACTATTTTTATTCTTTTGACATGTTCTGATTAATTCAATTTAGACTATTGTTTAAAAATATTGTTTTGTTCCAATTAATGTTAACTCACAGACCCATGACACAAGAATACTCGGACAATTCCTTATCTGACACATTTGGTAGCAATGTTTAGTTTTGCAAATTCAGAACAAGATTAAAAGTTCTTAAATGTCAATATTTTAGTATAGTACAAAATTTAAAGAGATATCAATTTAAAAAGATGTTAACTGCTTTATTTCATTATTTGGCTTATCTGTCTGTGTCCTTTTTTGGGGGGACAGTACTGAAAACTCACCACCACTATTACTTTTATGTCACTATAAAAGCCACTGAAAAAAAAACAGGAGAGAAGATGACTTGTCCAAAAATAAATAAAGCCTCAAATCCATTTAACTATTGAATAGCTAGATTTAATGCAGTAGAAAGACAGATGTATAGTATGCAGGGCATATAACATTACCAGCCATGGGTGCTTTACTCAATGACGTGTCTACTTGGAACATCATGCAGTCTAGTCCCCAATTATACATAATATCAATGAGTTGCATAATATATTGGTAGGGTGACTATATTGCCGCTTTAAAAAGGGACACATTTGAAAAATACATATGTCAGGGTTCTTATAAAAAAAACATTTCTTTAAGTAGCCATGAAAACAGCCCTGACATATGTATTTTTCATATGTGTCCCTTTTTAAAGCAGCAATATGGTCACCCTATATATTGGTGTATTATAAATAGTTTATAATAATAAAGATATAAATAAAATTATTAATAATGCAATAAAAGGGCTCAGTGAGGTTTAACAAAAAGTAATCTGGCACTGTTACCATCTCTATTCTTGAAGCTAATACAAATGAAAAAGTTCTCAGAGCTGGTCAGTTCTGTTTTCCTAAAGTTTTGTTTTCTATTAGTTTAGACTTTTTATCTCATATTATTGACATTATTATTATTACTGTTATTTTAATGATTCATCATATACACAAACAAAACAAACATTTCTATCAAATCTTTCATTAGAAAAATTAGCTTTCTCCAAAATTCAACTACCAGGGAAACAGCAATTTAATTCATTTAAATTTAAAGGGATAGTAAACCACAAAAATGTTATTTTATGATTCAGATTCAGATTCAGAACATACAATTTTAAACAAATTACACTACTGGCAGCTAGCTGAACACTTGTAGTTATCCAATCACAAGAAACAAATGTGTGCAGGCACCAATAAGCAGCAGCTCCCACTAGTGTAGGATATGTGCATATTAATTTTTTAACAAGGGATACTAAGAGAACGAAACACATTTGAAAATATAAGAGCATTTAAAAGTGTCCTAAAATGACTGGCTCTATCTAAATCATGCACATTTAATTTTGAATTATCTATTCTTTTAAAAACATTTTACACTATTGCCTATGGGAAAAAAAATAATATATTTTTTAGATTTCGAGCAGTGCTCTCTCACTATAATGACAGATAGCACTTTGAAAATGGATGTGTATGTCTAATTATTATTATTATTACCATCATATTCATCTATTAGTAAAGGACAACTACATTCTGTAACTATGAGTGCATACAAAGGGTAAACAATGACACTGATTCATGCTAAGACAGAAATACAGATCTATAAAAAGACTAAACAAGTCAAAACAATATTGGTGGAAAAGAGGTTTCTACTCTGAAGAGGATTCTATCTGCATTTTAGACAACCTCTCAATAAATGGAAATACTGGTTAAATCTGCACTACCAATGTAATTCATTGGTTTTAGGAACATGCCAAACGCTGCAAGAAGATTCTAAACCTATTTGCTAAAATATTGAAACCCATTTTATGTTGCAAACAATCAGGTAGATTACAAGTTGTGCGTTCGTCTTTTAACGCTGAAAAAATTGTAATTTCAGCGTTAAAACAGCACCGCAGCCATTACAAGTCTTGTCAGTATAGCTGTACCGCAAGCCTTTTAAGCCTGTAACGCAATGTCAGTCCCGCACACGTAAAAATTATGTTTTTTTCCGTGGGACTTACATAGCTCAGCCATTACAAGTTTTGCGGTGAGGCTAAAAAGCTTGCGTTACACTCTATAACGACAAGATCCGTAACACCATTTGAGAGTAGTAGTTATGCGTTTTATGCAACAAAACTGTTACATAAAACTCATAACTAAAGTGTTAAAACGTACACTAACACCCATAAACTACCTATTAACCCCTAAACCGAGGCCCTCCCACATTGCAAACACTATTTTAAAGTTATTAAACCCTAATCTGCCGCTCCCGACATTGCCGCCACTAATAAAATGTATTAACCCCTATTCCTCCACTTCCCGACATCGTCACCCCTACAATAAAGTCATTAACCCCTAAACCGCCGCCCTCCCGCATCGCAAACACTATTTAAATATTTTTAACCCCTAATCTGCCGTCCGCCCACATCACCCCCACTATACTAAAGTTATTAAGCCCTTCACCTCCGCCACTATAATAAACCTATTAACCCCATATATATATATGTACTAGTTTTGAGATCCAAGCACTCACTGTAAGTTGAATTGCCTGGGTACACTCTATGGTAGATAGGCAGAAACTTTTATGTAGAGAAGAGGCACACACAGGACTTAATTGACACAAATTTTATTAATAGTTCATTAATTCAGTCAGTTAACGTTTCTGTCTTCATAGGGACCTTTGTCAAGACTGTTCCTCCAGAACATGACCTGCCGGGGAGGTCTTGACAAAGGTCCCTATGAGGACCGAAACGTTAACTGACGGAATTAATGAACTATTAATAAAATTTGTGTTAATTAAGTCCTGTGTGTGCCTCTTCTCTACATAAAAGTTTATATATACAGGGAGTGCAGAATTATTAGGCAAATAAGTATTTTGACCACATCATCCTCTTTATGCATGTTGTCTTACTCCAAGCTGTATAGGCTTGAAAGCCTACTACCAATTAAGAATATTAGGTGATGTGCATCTCTGTAATGAGAAGTGGTGTGGTCTAATGACATCAACACCCTATATCAGGTGTGCATAATTAATAGGCAACTTTCTTTCCTTTGGCAAAATGGGTCAAAAGAAGGACTTGACAGGCTCAGAAAAGTCAAAAATAGTGAGATATCTTGCAGAGGGATGCAGCACTCTTAAAATTGCAAAGCTTCTGAAGCGTGATCATCGAACAATCAAGCGTTTCATTCAAAATAGTCAACAGGGTCGCAAGAAGCGTGTGGAAAAACCAAGGCGCAAAATAACTGCCCATGAACTGAGAAAAGTCAAGCGTGCAGCTGCCAAGATGCTACTTGCCACCAGTTTGGCCATATTTCAGAGCTGCAACATCACTGGAGTGCCCAAAAGCACAAGGTGTGCAATACTCAGAGACATGGCCAAGGTAAGAAAGGCTGAAAGACGACCACCACTGAACAAGACACACAAGCTGAAACGTCAAGACTGGGCCAAGAAATGTCTCAAGACTGATTTTTCTAAGGTTTTATGGACTGATGAAATGAGAGTGAGTCTTCATGGGCCAGATGGATGGGCCCGTGGCTGGATTGGTAAAGGGCATAGAGCTCCAGTCCGACTCAGACGCCAGTAAGGTGGAGGTGGAGTACTGGTTTGGGCTGGTATCATCAAAGATGAGCTTGTGGGGCCTTTTCGGGTTGAGGATGGAGTCAAGCTCAACTCCCAGTCCTACTGCCAGTTTCTGGAAGACACCTTCTTCAAGCAGTGGTACAGGAAGAAGTCTGCATCCTTCAAGAAAAACATGATTTTCATGCAGGACAATGCTCCATCACACGCGTCCAAGTACTCCACAGCGTGGCTGGCAAGAAAGGGTATTAAAGAAGAAAATCTAATGACATGGCCTCCTTGTTCACCTGATCTGAACCCCATTGAGAACCTGTGGTCCATCATCAAATGTGAGATTTACAAGGAGGGAAAACAGTACACCTCTCTGAACAGTGTCTGGGAGGCTGTGGTTGCTGCTGCACGCAATGTTGATGGTGAACAGATCAAAACACTGACAGAATCCATGGATGGCAGGCTTTTGAGTGTCCTTGCAAAGAAAGGTGGCTATATTGGTCACTGATTTGTTTTTGTTTTGTTTTTGAATGTCAGAAATGTATATTTGTGAATGTTGAGATGTTATATTGGTTTCACTGGTAAAAATAAATAATTGAAATGGGTATATATTTGTTTTTTGTTAAGTTGCCTAATAATTATGCACAGTAATAGTCACCTGCACACACAGATATCCCCCTAAAATAGCTAAAACTAAAAACAAACTAAAAACTACTTCCAAAAATATTCAGCTTTGATATTAATGAGTTTTTTGGGTTCATTGAGAACATGGTTGTTGTTCAATAATAAAATTAATCCTCAAAAATACAACTTGCCTAATAATTCTGCACTCCCTAGATATAATGTTTTTATTTATTTATTTATGTTTTCCCCAAGCATTGGAACAGCTATGACAACATTTTTAATTTCTTTTAAGATGTAAAAAATACACAATAATTGTAGACTAGTATCAGAGGCTCTAACTTAATCTACTTACCTCTCCTAATTCAGGTACAAAAGTGGTCACTGTTTTTATTTTACTTGCTTCAGGATATTAACTTTTCATTTATGTTTTTATTACCTTTATTTTACACCATATAAAATTGTTTTTCCAATGAGAATTTCACTCAATTATCTCTTGTTTGAAAATGTCCTTTTTCCATTTGGTTATAAATATCAAGTCATCATAAGGAAGGAGACCCTGTTTTCCATTTACAAAAACGTTTTATTCCAACTTGACACTTCAGTTATCATTCAACACTTTTAAATCCTGTACTGAAAATCTTCTTGTCAGCAAATTTCTCAAAATTGTTCATGTCTATCTTAATAAAAACATCATATTGTACTTCTACACGTGTTTTCACTTTATTCAACATATTTTTTCTATACTATATAGATCTCTCTTTTTTCTATTTATTATACCACAAAAGGATCCTGTATATTTCTTGATCAATCATTTTAAATCTCCATCAGTTTTTCACTGCGGGATAACAAATCCTTAGGAACCAACATATCTGTTAATTTGCAGTCAAGGACAGGAGTTGGAATATTGACAAAGAGATCATTACATTGAATGTTCCCAAATGATATTGGTCATTCTCTGTGTTTCTAAGCAACACATTTTAATTGTAGGATTCAAATATTGACTATTAAAATTTGAATATGTAAATTTTGGTTACATTAAACTTATGAAGTATATGAAAGTAACATGTTTAATTTTTGGATATGATGAATTCAATGTGTCCAATTTATGAAAGTATGAGCAGACATGATACGATGTAGCATATCATGTCTGCCGCACATCGATAAATGCCTTGCACAAGCAGTTCTTGTGAACTGCTTGTGCAATGCCGCCCCCTGCAGATTTGTGGCCAATTGGCTGCTAGCAGGGGGTGTGAACCAGCTCGATCGTATAGGATCGGGCGGATTGATGTCCGCAGCCTCAGAGCAGGCAAACAAGTTATGGAGCAGCAGTCTTTAGACCACTGCATCACAATTGCTGTTTCTGGCGAGCATGAAGGAGTCATTCGGAGCCAGGCCCGGCGCTTGCACAGGCATACTTGGCAGCCGCCTTAGGACACCCAAGCAGGGGGGATCAATCTTGGAGCGGCAACAGCCAACACTGATATATATTTTTTTCTATTTAGCCAGCAACATTTAGTGCGCATATTTTGTTTTAAATTTAATTTGCTAATGCTGCAGAGCGCAAACTGTTGAGCGCTATCATAGGGGCCACACCAGTATTATGGTGCGATGATTCACAGACTTAGTTAGTTTCACACAGCGCAGCACACAAAGTGTTGACTGCCTGCCTAGGAGGATAACAAAGTTAGTCTGCCTGCACATCTGTAGTTTGTATGGGACTGACGTCACATCCGTGGCATGCAGACTGTAGAGCCCATTGCTGGAGGCGAGCTGAAGTGGCTGTGTCAAGCCCATTGGACCAGACACCGGTCCCTGTGCAGCGCAGCGATGCTTAATTCCAGCATAGATGTAATGTGGGTACCAGTGTTCCCTCTAAGGCTAGTTTTGTGTGCGGCCCAGCAGTGAAACAGTTAATTAGGTAACCACACCCTGCAATTAGCAAACACTACACAATGCAGATGGCAAGGTATGGCTTTCTTGTTAACTGTTTCACTGCTGGGCTGCACACAAAACTGTCCTTAGAGGGAACACTGGTGGGTACCATATAAAAGCAAAGAATAGAAGAATCTTATTTTTTGAATGTGTAGATTTATAGCAGTTTCTGATTCACACATCATTTTCTCTTGTCAGTTCCACCTCAAATTGTAAAATATATTAAAACTGTGTCTGTGGTCATGAATACTTGAGTTGTCCTGCAGTGCTAAGCACACCTACCATTTCTTGGACAAATTAAAACGTACTCATAACAGACAAGACTGGGAAATATACACTGCTGCCATCTTGTGTTACACAATACTGATGTGAATTTATTTTATTGTATTACTAACAAACTATTTGCATTGTTCAAGGGCGTGCACTGTTTTAGAGATGCATATTGTTGTAGAATAACCAGGATAAATTGCTCATTAGTTGAGAAGAAAAATACCGACAAATAATTTAATAAATATTTCCTACTTATTAGTACTTGATGTTGCCACCTGACATTGAGCACTAATTTTACAAGACTTTTTTTTTTTTTAACAAGATTTTTTGCTTTTAACCCCTTGAGTGCTAGCGACGGCTCAGAGCTATCGCTAGCACTCAACTACCTTTTTGGTGATCTGGGGGCTCCCACCCGCTCCTACCCCGACGATCAGGCCTGCATAGAGACAAGCATCGCTGGGACAAAGATTCATGAAATAATATTGCAATATGCATTCATGATTCATTTTAATTTTGATGTAAAATTGTGCTCACTCCTTAGACATGCTGAAAACAAATTCTAAACCTAAGTATGGTAAAAAAAAAAAAGGCTGTAAATTTCCTGGACCACTGGTCTCCCCTGAAAGTGGCCAATTAGGACTAATTGTAATGTGCTTGTAAACTGCTCTAAACAATCACTGTGTATATCAAATTAGAACATGCACTTGTTTTCCAATTTGGAGCGCCCCTTATTTGTAGGAGCCAAATCTGATGTGTTAGACTGGTCTAGCAAGTGACAAAAATATCATTTTATCTTATTTCCCTTGCTGAGAACAAGTAGAGACATCTGCATTGTAGACTCAGTTACAGGAAAAAGAGGTAAAAAAAAATATTGAAAGTATAATGCAAAGTTTTTTAGTATGTGTGATTCATGATAGAAAAAATGTGGGCTTCATACCCTCTAACTAGCAATGGGATGGTATGTAATCGGGGGGGGGGGGCGACAAAATGTATCCTTGCCTGTGTGGCCAAAAATCCTAGCACCGGCCCTGTTCGGAGCAGGATAATTCGTCCCCAATATGTGAACATTTCACATGAATATTTTATCATAAAAAAACAAACACATATTTTGTCCAAAATTCATTCATCAGGACATTCAGTTTTGATAACACTATTCATTCATTAACAAAATTCAGTCTCCATCATTGCCTATGGTTGAATGTCTTCATGGTTTTAGAAGGCAGCTGGACGGTAGTACAAGGAGGTAGAAAGGCACAATTTTTTTTTATTATTACTTTTTAGAAATTTTTATTATATTTTTTTATTTAGACCGCTGCTTCATACTTCTGTTTCCGGCGAGCCTTCAGGAGCTGTACGGAGCTTGATAAATTGACCCCTTAAACTTTAACATTTTTAGAGAAAAAAAAAACCAACACCTAGATTTAGAGTTCTGCGTTAGCCGTCAAAACCAGCGTTAGGGGCTCCTAACGCTGGTTTTGGCCGCCCGCTGGTATTTAGAGTCAGTCAGGAAAGGGTCTAACGCTCACTTTCCAGCCGCAACTTTTCCATGCTGCAGATCCCCTTACGCCAATTGCGTATCCTATCTTTTCAATGGGATCTTTCTAATGCTGGTATTTAGAGTCTTGGCTGAAGTGAGCGTTAGAAATCTAACGACAAGACTCTAGCCGCAGAGAAAAGCCAGGAGTTAAGAGCTTTTCTGGGCTAACGCCGGTTCATAAAGCTCTTAACTACTGTGCTCTAAAGTACACTAACACCCATAAACTATCTATGTACCCCTAAACCGAGCCCCCCCCCATATCGCCGCCACTCTAATAAAAAATTTTAACCCCTAATCTGCCACTTCGAAAAACGCCGCCACCTACGTTATCCCTATGTACCCCTAATCTGCTGCCCCTAACACCGCCGACCCCAATATTATATTTATTAACCCCTAATCTGCCGCCCCCAACGTCGCCGCCACCTACCTACACTTATTAACCCCTAATCTGCCGACCGGACCTCACTGCTACTATAATAAAGTTATTAACCCCTAATCCGCCTCACTCCCGCCTCAATAACCCTATAATAAATAGTATTAACCCCTAATCTGCCCTCCCTAACATCACCGACACCTAACTTCAAGTATTAACCCCTAATCTGCTGACCGGACCTCACCGCTACTCTATTAAATTTATTAACCCCTAAAGCTAAGTAAATAATAATTATATTGTAGCTATTTAAGGATTAATATTTATTTTACAGGCAACTTTGTATTTATTTTAACCAGGTACAATAGCTATTAAATAGTTAATAACTATTTAATAGCTACCTAGTTAAAATAATTACAAAATTACCTGTAAAATAAATCCTAACCTAAGTTACAATTAAACCTATCACTACACTATCAATACATTAATTAAATAAAATACCTACAATTATCTACAAATAAACCTAACACTACACTATCAATAAATTAATTACATACAAATACCTACAAATAAATACAATTAAATAATCTAACTAAAGTACAAAAAATAAAAAAAGAACTAAGTTACAAAAAATAAAAAAAGAACTAAGTTACAAAAAATAAAAAAATAATTTACAAACATTAGAAAAATATTACAACAATTTTAAGCTAATTACACCTACTCTAAGCCCCCTAATAAAATAACAAAGCCCCCCAAAATAAAAAAATGCCCTACCCTATTCTAAAATAAAAATAGAAAAGCTCTTTTACCTTACCAGCCCATAAAAGGGCCTTTTGCGGGGCATGCCCCAAAGAATTCTGCTCTTTTGCCTGTAAAAAAAACATACAATACCCCCCCAACATTACAACCCACCACCCACATACCCCTAATCTAACCCAAACCCCCCTTAAATAAACCTAACACTAAGCCCCTGAAGATCTCCCTACCTTGAGTCGTCTTCACCCAACCGGGCACCGATGGACCAAAAGAAGACATCCGGAGCAGCAGAAGACTTCATCCTATCCGGGCAGAAGAGGACATCCGGACTGGTAAACATCTTCATCCAAGCGGCATCTTCTATCTTCATCCATCCGGAGCGGAGCGGAGCCATCTTCTTCCAGTCGACGTGGATCCATCCTCTTCTACCGACGCCTACTCGCCAAATGACGGTTCCTTTAAATGACATCATCCAAGATGGCGTCCCTCGAATTCCGATTGGCTGATAGGATGGAATCAGCCAATCAGATTCAAGTTCAATCCGATTGGCTGATCCAATCAGCCAATCAGATTGAGCTCGCATTCTATTGGCTGATCGGAACAGCCAATAGAATGCGAGCTCAATCTGATTGGCTGATTCCATCAGCCAATCAGAATTTTCCTACCTTAATTCCGATTGGCTTATAGAATCCTATCAGCCAATCGGAATTCGAGGGACGCCATCTTGGATGACGTCATTTAAAGGAACCGTCATTCGGCGAGTAGGCATCGGCTGGAAGAAGATGGCTCCGCTCCGGATGGATGAAGATAGAAGATGCCGCTTGGATGAAGATGTCTACCGGTCAGGATGTCCTCTTCTGCCCGGATAGGATGAAGACTTCTGCTGCTCCGGATGTCTTCTTTTGGTCCATCGGTGCCCGGTTGGGTGAAGACGACTCAAGGTAGGGAGATCTTCAGGGGCTTAGTGTTAGGTTTATTTAAGGGGGGGTTTGGGTTAGATTAGGGGTATGTGGGTGGTGGGTTGTAAGTTTGGGGGGGGTATTGTATGGTTTTTTTTTACAGGCAAAAGAGCACAATTCTTTGGGGCATGCCCCGCAAAAGGCCCTTTTAAGGGCTGGTAAGGTAAAAGAGCTTTCTATTTTTATTTTAGAATAGGGTAGGGAATTTTTTTATTTTGGGGGGGCTTTGTTATTTTATTAGGGGGCTTAGAGTAGGTGTAATTAGCTTAAAATTGTTGTAATCTTTTTCTAATGTTTGTAAAAAAAATGTTTATTTTTTTGTAACAGTTCTTTTTTTATTTTTGTACTTTAGTTAGTTTATTTAATTGTATTTATTTGTAGGTATTTGTATGTAATTAATTTATTGATAGTATAGTGTTAGGTTTAATTGTAGATAATTGTAGGTATTTTATTTAATTAATTTATTGATAGTGTAGTGTTAGGTTTAATTGTAACTTAGGTTAGGATTTATTTTACAGGTAATTTTGTAATTATTTTAACTAGGTAGCTATTAAATAGTTATTAACTATTTAATAGCTATTGTACTTGGTTAAAATAAATACAAAGTTACCTGTAAAATAAATATTAATCCTAAAATAGCTACAATATAATTATAATTTATATTGTAGCTATGTTAGGATTTATTTTACAGGTAAGTATTTAGCTTTAAATAGGAATAATTTATTTAATAAGAGTTAATTTATTTTGTTAGATAAAAATTATATTTAACTAAGGGGGGTGTTAGTGTTAGGGTTAGACTTAGCTTTAGGGGTTAATAAATTTATTAGAGTAGCGGTGAGGTCCGGTCGGCAGATTAGGGGTTAATACTTGAAGTTAGGTGTCGGTGATGTTAGGGAGGGCAGATTAGGGGTTAATACTATTTATTATAGAGTTATTGAGGTGGGAGTGAGGCAGATTAGGGGTTAATAACTTTATTATAGTAGCGGTGAGGTCCGGTCGGCAGATTAGGGGTTAATAAGTGTAGGTAGGTGGCGGCGACGTTAGGGGCGGCAGATTAGGGGTTAATAAATATAATATAGGGGTCGGCGGTGTTAGGGGCAGCAGATTAGGGGTACATAGGGATAACGTAGGTGGCGGCGATATATGGAGCGGCAGATTAGGGGTTAAAAAATATGCAGGGGTCAGCGATAGCAGGGGCGGCAGATTAGTGGTTAATAAGTGTAAGGTTAGGGGTGTTTAGACTCGGGGTTCATGTTAGGGTGTTAGGTGCAGACTTCGGAAATGTTTCCCCATAGGAAACAATGGGGCTGCGTTAGGAGCTCAACGCTGCTTTTTTGCAGGTGTTAGGTTTTTTTTCAGCTCAAACGGCCCCATTGTTTCCTATGGGGGAATCGTGCATGAGCACGTTTTTGAAGCTGGCCGCGTCCGTAAGCACCGCTGGTATTGAGAGTTGCAGTGGCGGTAAATATGCTATACGCTTCCTTTTTGGAGCCTAACGCATCCCTTCTGTGAACTCTAAATACCAGCGGTATTTAAAAGGTGCGGGAGAAAAAAGCATGCGTAGCTAACGCACCCCTTTGGCCGCTGAACTCTAAATCTAGCGGCAAGATTTTTAAATACTGCTTTTTTTATGAGTAATATAAATTTGAGTAAAATTACATATTAAAGGGATAGTAAAGTCCAAATTAAATTTTCATGATTCAGATAAGGCAAGCCAACTTTTTAATTTACTTTTATCATCAAATTTTCTTTATTCTCTTGTTATTCATAGTTAAAGGCTAATACTAGGTAGTCTTATATGCTAATTTCTAAGCTCTTAAAGGCTGCCTCTTAGTTGAATGCATTTGACAGTTTTTCACAACTAGAGGGCGTTAGTTCATGTGTTTCATATAAATAATATTGTGTTCAGCACTAATTGCCTGAAATGCAAGTCTGTCAAAAGATCTGAGATAAGGAGGCAGTCAGCAGAGACTTAGATACAAGGTAATTACAGAGGTAAAAAGTGTTTTAACCCTTTGAGTGCTAATGACGGCTCTGAGCCGTCACAGAGTTTCCCTCTCTGGTGCTAATGACAGCTTAGAGCCGTCACTAGCACTTTCCCACCTTGAGGGAGATCTGGGGGCTCCCACCCGCTCCTACCCCGGCGATCGTGCCTGTAGAGTAACAGGCATCGCCGGGGCTTCACGTTTTGCATGGTGACATCACGCGTAATAACGTGATGACGTCACAATGCAACTTTATTTATACTTAAAGGGACACTGAACCCAAATGTTTTCTTTTGTAATTCAGAAAGAGCATGCAATTTTAAGCAACTTTCTAATTTGCTCCTAACATCAATTTTTCTTCATTCTCTTGCTATCTTTATTTGAAAAAGAAGGCATCTAAGCTTTTTTTTTGTTTCAGTACTCTGACAGCACTTTTTTATTGGTGGATGAATTTATCCACCAATCAGCAAGGACAACCCAGGTTGTTCACCAAAAATGGGCCGGCATCTAAACTTACATTCTTGCATTTCAAATAAAGATACCAAGAGAATGAAGAAAATTTGATAATAGGAGTAAATTAGAAAGTTGCTTAAAATTGCATGCTCAATCTGAATCACAAAAGAAAAAATTTGGGTACAGTGTCCCTTTAACAATGTTAAGTATAGGAGCAGGGGGCATGCTGCTTAGAAGCCTGTATCTCAGGCATCTAAGCAGCTACAGACCCCCAAGACCCACCATTGGAAAGGTAATCACCTAATCTTTCAAACAGTGTAAGTCATGGGGGTCTGGAAAAAAAAAAAGTTAAAAAATGTTTGTTCAAAAAATAAAAAAAAAAACTTAAAAAATCTTTGCACCCAGGTGGGAAAGTGCTTAGCACTCAAAGGGTTAATATAACAGTGTTGGTTATGCAAAACTTGGCAATGGTAAATAACGGGATTATCTTGATAAACAATAACATTTTTGGTGTTTACTATCCCTTGAATCATAAAATAAAATCGCCTTCAAGATGTCCAGAAAAAAACAAACATATTTATTTAAAATAAAAAGTTCAGTCAAAATTAAACTTTCATGATTCAGATATGTGCAATTTTATTTATTTTTTTACAATTTACTTTATGAAAATGTGCACAATATTTTTCTATGCACACTTTATGAGGCACCAGCTCCTACTGAGCATGTGCAAGAGTTCACAGTGTATACATACAGCATATGTATTTGTGATTGGCTAATATTTGCCCATTTCCGTGTTTTTATGTGTTACAAAGGGCCTTGGTCACCTTTGTTTGTATCTCAGTGTGTTTGTTTGAAGGCATGCACTGTGTGGCTGTAGGTTAGGGACCCAGGGTGGTAGAGAGTTTGATGTGGTCATGCGCCTATCACCATTCAACCAAATGCTGCAACTTTCTCTTTCATTTTGCTTTTTAATCTAGCGGTGTGCTTGCAAGAGAGTGCCGGACTATATGTTATTTAATCATTTTATTTTTTCATTTTTCTTATGGGCTTTGCACCCAGGCTTGTCTGGGGTTAACTGCCTGAGTCCCAGAAAGCTGTGCATCTGTCTGTGAGTGCTGCTGAGCACCGAGGGCTGCAAGTTTTGCAGAGTTGTAGTATGTGTACCAAATACAGTTTGAGGGGTCTATTTATGAAGCAGCGGATGCTGCTTCTGATCCTCTCCGCTTCAGTTCCGACTGAAGCGGAAGTTAAGAAGCAGCAATCCTAAAACCACTCCTCCTTAACTCATCCACCACCTCTAAAGTGGCGGACAGCAATCAGCCCGATTGAATATGATCGGGTTGATTGACACCCCCTGCTAGCGGCCGATTAGCCGCGAATCTGCAGGGGGCGGTATTGCACCAGCAGTTCACCAGAACTGCTGGTGTAATGATAAATGCTGACAGTGTATGCTGTCGGCATTTATCGATGTGCAGCAGACATTATTCGCTATAGCGGATCATGTCTGTCCGCACCTACATAAATAGACCCCTGAGAGTGCAGTCCATTTCTGTGATTTGTCTATATATAGAAAAAGGAAGAGGAAGTAGCCTTTGCACTCAAGCTATTGTGTTGTAATGATAATCTCAGGTAACTCAAGGTCATTAGGAAGGGAAAAGAAACTTTGAAACTACATTGCACAGAAATCTCTAATATTTGTGATTGTAAATCATAGATACTGTAAACAAATATTCCATGAAAAAGATATAATTAAACTCTTTCAGTAATAAGTTACAGAGCACGCAAGCTCATCTCAAATGGAAATAGCTTTGAATGAGGTTGAATAGATGTGTGTGGTCCACTCTAGAGGTCAAGCCTTATGGGAAATAGAGGTGTCCCACAGTCTACAAAAAAATGAAAAACAGAGAGTAAAATAAGGCATGTTATAGGTGCACAGCAACTATCTGATGCCCAAACTGAGAAGGACAAATTGGCAAAAAGTCTGAAATTGACTTTGGCGTCAAATCGTAAGCTCCAGCAATAATTGCTCATTTTCACAGAAAAGCCATTAGGAAAACTCTGCAAAGTATCAGAACAAGAAATGAAAGGGACATTCAACTGCTGTGCACAGCTACAAAAGAATAGTAACTACTCACTGTTATTCCAAACTGTTCCTGCAGCTTTTTTTAAATCAGTTCTATTTTAATAGTTTAAAGGTACCAGATACCAAAACTCTGCCTCTTTTCACTGGGGGCTGCCATCTTGGAGCTCAGGTATTGGCACAGTCTGACGCAGCAGTGGAAACTCACAGATCAGTTAAAGTGTCTACTTTTTTAAAGCTGTAAAATGTGCTTCAGGTCAGTATGCATGCTACATAATGTGAGCTTTACATGATTGCATTTTTTATTCAGTTTTACAGTTACACAAAATATATATAAAAAAAATATTAATATAGAGCAATGCAGCAACAGCAAAAATGTACAGCTCCTGCTTTGTATCATGCAACCTAACCTGAAGCACATTATACAGTTGTAAAACATAGGCAATATTACTGATCTGCCAGTGTGCACTGCTTATGCCACAGATTGTGAGAATACCTGAGCTCCAAGATGGCAGCCCCCAGTACAAAGAGGCAGAGTTTTAGTATCTGGCACCTTTAAAGGGACATTCCAGCCAAAATTGGAAACCACATAGGAGCATTTCGGTATTGAATAGAAGCATTTTTGTCATATACATGTATTAGCAAAAATGCTTCTAATAAAAGCTATAGCTGTTTTAAAAGTGTATTTAAGTATGCAATGTGCACCAGCACTTGCTCAGAGAGTCTAAGGTACTTTTACCATCTGGTAATGACTCAATTTGTTAATTGTTGACATGAAACAAGCCCCACTGATGATCCCAATATCTAGTTATGCTTCACATGCACGTGCAGAGAAAAATTCTAACACTAAAACAGTGATAAATTTTACTAGAAGCATTTTTTGCCAATACATCTACATTGCAAATATGTTTCTATTAACAGATGTAATTAATCCATGGGCAATTAAATTTTGACTGGAATGTCCCTTTAAACTATTAAAACAGGAGAACTGATTTGTAAAGAGCTGCAGGAACAGGATGAAATGTAATAAAATAGTGAGTAGTAACAACTACAGAGTAGTTTAATACCCAGCAGTTTAATATACCTTTAAGAACTAAATAGTACAGTTTGAAGTCTATTCTATACATAATGGCAAGGGAACCAGAGTTCTCAGAATCTACCTGTGAGATACCTCATTAGCAACTGCTATCTTAAACATGAAATAGGTACAACAGTGTTAAGTTGCAGGTTGCCCACCATCCTTCCAAATGGCACAGCATTATGGCTGAGACAATTTACAATTTCATAAAGGGATGTGGAAGTCAAAATTAAACTTTCATGATTTAAATCACGTGTACAATTAAAAAAAAAAATTCCAATCTACTTCTATTATCAAATGTTCTCTCTTGCTGTCCTTTGTTGAACCTTAGCTCTTTTACATGAGAGAATATCATTCAGCTAATGATTTTTATACAGCAGACAGCATAAGTGTTTTCTACTCTGAAGAGTAACGTAGCTGTATTTTTTCAAGTGGACCATTTGTAGGTTTGTACTTAGCATTTGGCATTTGAAATATTCAACACAACGATAAGGAAAGATGTTTTTGTTTTATTCACAACGATTTACTACTATCAATTTGCCACATTTTGGATAGATTTATATTTGAAACAAAGACTCACATTCAGAGTTGCAGGGGGTGTCATTATTAAGGATTCACAGCTTCACAAAATCTTATCTGGACTCGGTTATCATTGCATGAAACCTTCCTAATACCTCCTGTGGGGATAAAAACATTATCCTATTCTTCAGATATTAATTTGCACATTAACTCAGTTTCAAGAAGTGGTTTTTTTCTGCAATTAAACTAACAATCTGACCAATTTAAACTAGAAATGGCAGAAGCATTTATGCGCATACCTACTTGAATATATGGATCCATAATTAACATGTAATTAATCCAGATTAATGAATTAAAAGTCACAGTTTATGGAACAGAAACTAAAGAAAGTCTAACCACACCCTTACACTGCCTGACCCCACAGCACTTCTAGACCATTCCCAAATAACACCCAACCTTTCCCCTATCGTATCATACCTAACCATAAACCTAATAGTTACATTGTAGCTAGCTTAGGTTTTATTTTTATTTCGCAGATAAGTTTGTATTTATTTTAACTAGGTAGACTAGTTAGTAAATAGTTGTTAACTATTTACTAACTACCTAGTTAAAATAAATACAAACTTACCTGTGAAATAAAACCTAACCTGCCTTACACTAAAACCTAACATTACAAAAAATAAAAAAACCTACCATTACAAAAAACAAACAACGAAATTATCCAAAAAAATAAAGATTATTCCTATTCTAATACCCTTTTCAAAAAAAAAAAAACACTCCAAAATAAAAAAAGCCTAATCTAGAATAAACTACCAAGGGCTCTTTAAAAAACAGCTCTTTTGCTAAAAAAAATAATACAAACACCCCCTAACACTATACAAACCACCACCCCCCCAAACTACAAAGGGCCCTTAAAAGGGCCTTTTGTAGGGCATTACCCTAAGTTAAATAGCTCTTTTGCTAAAAACAAAACATCCCCTAAAAATATACATTACACAAAATAACAAACAAATTATCAAAAATAAAAAAAATATTCTTATTCTAATACCCATAAAAAAACACCCCAAAATAAAAATCCTTATCTAGAATAAATCTAGATAACAGCTCCTTTAGTGAAATAGAATTACAAAGGCCCACTAACATTACAAACCCCCACCCCCAAACCCACAAAATAAAAAAATCTAAGATACCCTTTGCCCTGAAAAGGGTATTTGTATGGGCATTGCCCTTAAAAGGGCATTTAGCTCTTTTACTGCCCAGACCCTAAACTAAAAAATAAAACCCACCCAATAAACCCTTAAAAAAGCCTAACACTAACCCCCTGACGATCCTCTTACAGTTTTTGAAGTCCCCCTTGAACAATCTTCATCCCGGCATTGAAGTCCTCATCCAGGTGGTGAAAAGTCTTTATCCAGGTGGCCTCTTCAATCTTCATCCCGGTGGCGAAGTCCTGATCCAAGTGGCGAGAAGTCTTCATCCAGGCAGCCTCTTTAATCTTCATCCAGGCGGCATCTTCTATCTTGATCCCGGAGGCACGGAGCGGGTGCATCCTGATGACATCCGGCACGGGGCATCCTCTTCATACGTCGTCACTGTACACTGAATCTTCAATGCAAGGTACGCAATTCAAGATGGCCATATTCAAAATACCATATTTTCAGCTTTAAAAGACAAACACACAAACTTGTAACCTGGGTGATAGTTATTTTACCTGCTCTCACCCAAGGAGGCCTGAAAATATGGCCTGTCAGGGAGGCCTGAGTACAGATTTGAAAACCAGTGCTGTAGAGCTAAACTAGCTCTTTTCTATGTACTAATTTTGCTGAAGTTTGTTATTGTTGGTTGTTACAGCATTACACTTTTTCCCTTTTTAGCTGTTTGAAATTGGTACAGCTGTTCCTTTCCTCCAGATTTTGGATCTTTGGAATTTTATTCTTGCTTCAGTGCACTGTAATTTTTATTCACCTTATTTGGATTGTAATTTTATTTTCTATTTCATTGTTTGTCATCACCTAATGTTTCTTTATAAATATATGATTGTAAAGGGGGATTGTCAGTTATAAAAGGTTTACAAATCACTAGCTCATCAAATATTGAAGATTATAGATATAGAGGTCTATTTATCAAGCCATCAACTATGCTGCATTCAAAGGCACCAATACACTCGCCTAATATTGCTTAACATCGCGGCCGCAGGCCTGAAAATGCTTTCCTTATTTATAAAAAAAGCTGTCAAAAAGCCACGGGGCGATGAACAGCGGACTGTTGTTAACTAGCAGTCATCGATCTCGCTGCTATTCAGCTTTTTCCCAACTTTATTTATACCCTGTCACTAAACACTGCCACTATACTAAAATGTTTAACCCCTATCCCCCCGCTCCCAGACCCCGCCGCAACTTTAATAAAGGTATTAACCCCTATCCCGCTGCTCCTGAACCCTGCCACAACTTTAATAAAGTTATTAATCACTATCCCGCCGCTCCCGGAGCCCGCCACAACTAAATAAATGTATTAACCCCTAAACCCCTGGCCTCCCACATCACTACCACTTACTAAACCTATTAACCCCTAAACCACCAGCCCCCCACATCCCCATAAACTAAATTAAGCTATTAACCCCTAAACCTAACAACCCGCTAACTTTACATTAAATATTAACTCATCCCTATCTTATAATAAATTTAAACTTACCTTTAGAATTAAAATAAACTATATTAAACTACTAATTAACCTACCCTATTATACTAAAATTACATTAAAATATATTAAACTATTCATTAATCTACCCTATTATACTAAAATTACATTAAATTACATTAAACTATATTAAACTATTCATTAACCTACCCTATTATACTAAAATTACATTAAACTAACAATTAAATTAACTATATTGAATATTTAAACACCTAACCCTACTCAAATTATTTAAATCTACTATTAAAAATTACTAAGTTACAAAAAAATAGCAACAAAGTTACACAAAATAAAAAACGCTGTTACACAAATAAAAAACACTAAGTTACACAAAATAAAAAAATAAATTCTCAAATATTTAAACTAATTACACCTAATCTAATAGTCCTATGAAAATAAAAAAAGCCTCCCAAAATAAAAAAACCCTAGCCTACACTAAACTACCAAGGGCCTTTTGCGGGGCATTGCCCCAAAGAAATCAGCTCTTTTATCTGTAAATAAAAATACAAATACCCCGCAACAGTAAAACCCACCACCCACACAACCAACCCCCCAAATAAAAACCTACCAAAAAAACTAAGCTCCCCATTGCCCTGAAGAGGGCATTTGTATGGGCATTGCCCTTAAAAAGGCATTTAGCTCTTTTTCAGCCTAAACCACTAAACTCAAATTAAAACCCACCCAATAAACCCTTAAAAAACCTAGCACTAAACCCCCAAGATCCACTTACAGTTTTTGAAGACCGGACATCCATCCTCAATGAAGCGGCAGAGGTCCTCAGCAAAGCCGGCAGAAGTCTTCATCCAAGCGGGCCGAAGTCTTCATCCAAGCCGGCAGAAGTCTTCATCCAGACGGCATCTTCTATCTCCATCCATCTGGCGCGGAGCGACTCCAGCTTCGCTGAGGACTTCTGTCGCTTCGTTGAGGATGGATGTCCGGTCTTCAAAAACTGTAAGTGGATCTTCGGGGGTTAGTGTTAGGTTTTTTAAGGGTTTATTGGGTGGGTTTTAATTTTAGATTAGGGGTTTGGGCACAGAAAAAAGAGCTAAATGCCCTTTTAAGGGCAATGCCCATACAAATGCCCTTTTCAGGGCAATAGGGAGCTTAGGTTTTTTAGATAGGTTTTTATTTGAGGGGTTGGTTGTGTGGGTGGTGGGTTTTACTGTTGGGAGGTATTTGTATTTTTATTTACAGGTGAAAGAACTGATTTCTTTGGGCAATGCCCCGCAAAAGGCCCTTTTAAGGGCCATTGGTAGTTTAGTGTAGTCTAGGGGTTTTTTTTTATTTGGGGGGGGGGTTTCATAGGGCTATTAGATTAGGTGTAATTAGTTTAAATATTTTATAATTTATGTTTTATTTTGTGTAACTTAGTGTTTTTTATTTTGTGTAACTCAGTGTTTTTTATTTTGTGTAACTTAGTTGTTATTTTTTTTGTAATTTAGTAAATGTTAATAGTAGATTTAAATAATTTGAGTAGGGTTAGGTGTTTAAATATGTAATAAATTTAATTTAATTGTTAGTTTAATTTAATTTTAGTATAATAGGGTAGGTTAATGAATAGTTTAATGTAATTTAATATAATTTTAGTATAATAGTTAGGGTAGATTAATTAATAGTTTAATGTAATTTTAGTATAATAGTTAGGGTACGTTAATTAATAGTTTAATATAGTTTAACGTAATTGTAGTATAATAGGGTAGGTTAATTAATAATTTAATATAGTTTAATGTAATTATAGTATAATAGTTAGGTTAGGTTCATTAGTAGTTTAATTTAGTTTAATTTAATTCTACAGGTAAGTTTAAATTTATTATAAGATAGGGATGAGTTAATATTTAATGTAAAGTTAGCGGGTTGTTAGGTTTAGGGGTTAATAGATTAATATAGTTTATGGCGATGTGGGGGCTGGTGATTTAGGGGTTAATAGGATTAGTAAGTGGTTGTGATGTGGGAGGCCAGAGGTTTAGGGGGTTTATACATTTATTTAGTTGCGGCGGGGTCTGGGAGCAGCGATATAGGGGTTAATAACTTTATTTAGTTGCGGTGGGTTCGGGGAGCTGCGGTATAGTGGTTAATAACTTTAGTTGCGGTGGGCTTGAGAAAGCGGCAGGATAGGGGTTGATAACTTTATTTAGTTGCGGTGGGCTCGGGGAGCAGCGGGATAGGGGTTAATAACATTATGTAGGTGGCGGCAATGTCGTTGCGGCAGATTAGGGGTGTTTAGACTCGGGGCTTATGTTAGGGTGTTAGGTGTAAACATAACTTGTATTCTAGCATAGAAATCAATGGGATATCTGGCAGCATCGAACATAGCTTTCTCTGCTTTCAGACTCCCATTGATTCCTATGGCATCCGCGGCCTCCAGGGTGGCGGATTGAAAACCAGGTACACTGGGCCGGAATAGTGGCGAGCGTACTTGTTAGAAGTTTGATAACTAGCAAAAGTTGTCAGATAGTGCTGAATTTGTATTCGGAACATCTGTAATGACATAAGCATCGATCTGTGTCGGATTGAGACCGGCAAATCGTATGTTACGTCACAAATTTCAACTTTTGCCGGTCTGTAGGCTTTGAAAAATGGGGCTAATCAGGCTCGCCACAATTAGGCTGCGTAATTCCAGCGTATTTGCGGTTGACGGCTTGATAAATAGGCCTCATATATTCCTTTTTTGTTTCAGTGTTCCTTACATTTGTATTTTGCAAAAAAAAATGAATTGTGTTTTCCCCAAATAAATAAATAAATTCCTTTTGTATCAAATTGATGGTTAAAGTAAATGGCATCTGAACATATCTATTGTTATATTTCCCAGTGAATATTTACCCAGAAACACGTAATGCTTCTTAGAAAGAGTTTAGAAAATATGCTGCGCGTTTTTTTAACATAATAATTGACATATGGAATATTACTACTTCCAAGAAAATGTAAATAATCTAACAGTCTACTTACCCAACATTTAAAAAAAAGAAAAAAGAAAATTTCTGTGCAAAAACTCAGATTACTTTTTGTGTCTGAATACCGTATCTAATTCAAAGCAAAATATCAAAATTGTATTTTGGCCACAGAAACATTTTGCGTGTAAATGTTTTAGGTCAACTATTTTTATTTCTTCCTAAATTCAGAAAAAGACTGAATACATGAATGTTTAGACTATGTCTCTTCTCTTATCTACAGTATGTGTTTAAATATTTAGTGAACATTTCATTATTTTTGGCATCTTAGTTAAAGAAGAAAAAATAAATGTTCCTACCTTTGTAGTTAATTCTAAAATGAATTTGCTTGTGAACAATCTGCCAGTTTGTTGAGATTTCATTAAATCTTGGCGTGTCCTTAAAGACTTCTCTACAATCAGACTCTACTTGTGTTTCTTAATTTTTCTCTAATTGATCAATTTCTCTCTAAAACCTCAAAATATGTGCAAAGTATTTTTAGTATCAATTGACTGCCGGAGAAGCTCCTGTGCTTGTTATTTCAGTTACCTAAATATTCTGTAAGAAAAAAATATAACTTCTTGGAGGAAAATGACCACAGCTAACCAAAGAAGTGGAAAGGAGAAAATGTTGCCAATAGCACAGCCCCTTCAATGAAAAGTGTATCAAAAAGTCTACATTGACATGATTGATAATGTATTACAAGTGCACATGCATGGTAACATCTCATTCACACTAGAATGCTGCGGCTGTACTGTTCTATCATAATATAAATAGCTTAGTTTATTTCCCTTTAACTTTTCCTTTATTAAATGTTTGACAATATGCTAAAACTTTATATCACAATTCAAAACTAATCCAAGCCCCAAAGTTCATTGATTTAACCAGCTAAAGATCTTGAATTAGTATAATCATAGCATCAACAGTAGAAACACAACTATTTCTTGAATGGAAATGGTCCAATTTTATTGAACATTTTTGGTTTACTTTTACCAACAACAATTTGATGTATATAACAGCTTCTAGCCATAGCCATATCAGTCATTGATTAGATTAGTAAAATTGTGATACTCTAAGGATGTTCTTGGCTATTTGTATCGATTAGAGGCTACTAATAGCCAAGAACATCCTTCATAAATATATGTAGTTTCCCAGCTGGTCAACATCCAGAATCTCATATCAGTGTCAAAGAGCCTCCTATTATGTTCAGCAGTGCACCTATTGACAAAAATTATTACATAAAATCATATTATATTATTATTGCTATCACTTGGGCAATATAATTCTCTTTATATGTTATATCTCATTTCCACTTATGAGAATATTTAATACCAACAGAACATGAGCTTTCTTCTTGACGTACATTCTGCTTATTGCAGGTTATTAATTATGTGATTTTCCAGTGCACTAAAATGCCAAAACTCTTGCCATAACACGACACTGCATGGTACATATATTGCAGAATTCCAGTACTGCAGGCATCCATGAAAGGAAACAATATTAAATCAACTGTGGCAAAACATTGTCTGCATTATTATGACTTGCTAAGACCCTGACTGCTTCCTGTTTTAAATTTTAATTTATCCGTCATAGTATCAGTCCTAAATGAGTGTTACAAATTCATATATGAAAGAAACATTTTTTTTTTACAAATGTATTCATTTGTTTATTGAAAACATGTACTTTACATACCTATTGTAATATTTTAATCAGTATATCAAGTTGGTCATCTAAAAGATTAGTTCAATGGTTCACCTAAAGTTTCCTAAAAAGAACCACAATAAATACTGTCAAAAAGTAAGATGAAGGTTGCCCAAACTAATATAACACTTGTACCTGATGTCAACACACACAGCTGATGTCCACTGATATGTCTGATACACCTCAAAGTGCTTGTTAACAACTTACAACCTAACTGCTTAAAAAGCATTACCCAAAATAAACTTCTACTTGAATAAAATGGTACATTGCTATATCATTCAATTTCCAAATTTTACCTCCAAGTCTTACTATAGGTTTTTCATATTCTCTGATAACCAAGTAAGAGTAAAATGATAGCACAGATAATCTACAAACCTTCACTTCTGCTACAAGAGACCAAGGGGCCTAATTATCAAAGCGACAACTATTTTGCATTCGCTGGCATCAATACGCTCTCGACACATTGCTGCCACCTATCTGAATACGATCTCCTTATTTATCAAAAAATCCGTCAAAAACACGCACGTCAAGTACGGTGCAAGGAGAGTCGGACTGGTGTTAACTAACATTCATCGATGTTGCGGGTTATTCAGGTTTTTGCCAACTTTATTTATCCATTTCATTACTGTCCATGAACAAGCACATTTCTCTAAAGCCAATCTTTTATTTTTCATCTGTTAATGTCCAAGAAATAGATTGATTTTTACCTCAACAAACAATATCTCATAGAAAGTTATTTTTATATTTATTTGTTATATGATACTTTCCCAGAAATTAATGTGTATTTGTATTTTTAGGAGTCATATTTTTTATATATTTAAAATTACTATTAATGCTAGAATTTTTACATATATCCTTGCACATACTTGTGAGTATATATATATACTGTATATATATATATATATATATATATATATATATATATATATATATATATATATATATATATATATATATATGTGTGTGTGTGTGTGTGTGTGTTATGTCAGAAATCGTTTGCAAACATATTTAAATGTCCCCAAGTTCCTTTTTTTGTTCTAAACAATGTTGTCTGTAATATCTCTGTGTTTATTTATACCACTATATGTATATATTGTAAATGTATTATTATTCTGAGCAGGAATTATTGTGAATATAACATGTAATCAGAGTATCATATGTATTTTTTTGCAATCAATGGATATTTTAAAGGGATAGGAAAGTAAAAATTTAAGTTGCACTAGTGGGAGCTAGCTGCTAATTGGTGAATGCACACATTTGTCTCTTGTGATTGGCTAACTAGATGTGTTCAGCTTGCTGCCAGTAGTGCAATGCCGTTCCTTCAGCAAAGGATAACAAGATAATGAAGCAAATTTGATAATAGAATTACATTGGAAAGTTGTTTAAAACTGTATGTTCTATCCAAATCATGAAATAATATGTTGGGGTTTCCTGTCCCTTTAAGAGCAGGGCCAGTTTTCTCTCTGTACCTGTGTAACCCCTCCTGATTGCAATCTAGTTTTAAAATCCACCCCTTCACAGGTGTTATAAAATGGGCTGGCATATAAGATGACATTTCTTACTGAAAATGAAATTCAAGAGAAGGAAGAAATACACTGAAAATAGCATGACAGTAAAGAGGTGATTTTAATTTATGCTGTATCTGAATCATGACAGTTTAATGTTAGGTGGGCTATCCCTTTGAGCTATCATCTTAAGATTATATTGAATCAAACATCAATTCGAATTTTAAAATTATTGTCCAAAATATTACACTGTGTGTCGTAATGTCAGCATCAATGTTTGGGGTCTATTTAAGAAGCAGCTGCTCCTTAACTCATCCGCCACCTACGATTGGGCTGATTGACACCCCCTGCTAGCGGCCGATTGGCCGTGAATCTGCAGGGGGTGGTATTGAACTGCTGGTGCAATGCTAAATGCCGACAGTGTATGCTGTCTGTATTTATCGATGTGTGGTGGACATGATCCGCTATATCGGATCATGTCTGTCCACACATTAATAAATGGACCCCTTTATCTTTAATACTAATTTCACATATACATAGTTTCAAAGTATAATACACAATGTAACAAATGGCACTTACAAGTTCTGATGAGTGATCAATGACACAAGTATCGAGCAATTTGATTCGTTAGTGATAGTTTAAAATGTGTATTTGAAACAGATTAGCTGATGTCATAAATCATGTGATTATGCATATTCCAATCAAAAGTGGTGGAAAAAATTCACTAGTGTGTGGGTTATTTAGGAGTTTGCACCATAATTGGTGTGAAAAGTGTTGAGTCAAATATGGCGCAAAGTTGAGAGTGGGACTTGTATTACATGGCTTAAACATGGTGCACATAGATTTTTCCCAAAAATAAAAAGGAAGTTAGCTATATTATGTTGTGTATTCATTTCATTTTTATCTCTATATCTATTAGTGCAACAAGTTTGGGGCAAAACTTTGCACCAAATATGTAGAAATAATATTGTCCACTTGCTTTATAATGAGAGACAAAGTTGTAGCATAATCCATAAGCATTAATGAATTTTTCATTTTTATCCCTATATCTACTAGTGCACCAAATGTGTATCAATTTTATTGTTTGATTTAGAAAGGGTATACAAATTTAATAGAGTTTCTAATTTACTTTTATTATGTAATATACTTCATTCTCTTGCAGCATCGAACATAAGCTTTCTGTGTTTTCAGACTCCCATTGAGTCCTATGGCATCCGCGACATCAAGGGTGGCTGATTGAAAACTAAGTACGCTGAGTTGGAAAAGACGCAAGCGTAAATGTAGAATTTTTTATAAGTTTGTGAGAGCTTCAAATAGTGTAGAATAGGATGGCGAATGAGCACAATTCTGCTTGAATACCACGGTTTTCAACTAGCATCGATCTGCATCGGATTGAGATCGCGGGATCGAATTTTACGTCACAAATTTCAACATTTGCCGATCTTGCCGCTTTGATAACTACGGCAGATCAATCTCGTGACAATTACGAATTTTCAGTTGATGCTTTGATTAATAGGCTCCCAAGTCACTTAAACCACAGGCACTGAAAGCTTAAACCACAGGCACAGAAAGTTTAAACCACAGGCACAGAAAGTTTAAACCACAGGCACTTGGAATATGCTACCAAACTGTACTCTTGGAACATTTGTCTGGCAAAAGCCAATGCTACATTCACTGCAAAACAGTACCAAATTATGACACAGCAAAACAATATTAAAGACAGAAATGTGCAAAAAGAAAATCCTTTAATGTGTCAGAGAACTATATTATCACACTGCTGCCTTTAGGGATTTAGGGAGCAGCAATCCCCTACTGGGAGCTAGCTGAACATATTTGGTGAGCCAATGACAATAGACAAACATCTTTAGCCATTAATCACCATCTAGCTTCCACTAGTGCATTGCTGCCATTGAGCCTCCCTGAGTTTGCTTTTCAAGAGAAGATAAAGAGAATTAAGTACTTTTTATAACAGAAGTAAACTGAAATCTCTCTTAAAATGTTATGCTCTATCTAAATCCTTATGGTTTAATTTTGGGTTTCATGTTCCTTTAATATGGGTATGCGAGTGTGTCTGTGTGAGTGTGCGGGTGTCTGTGTTTGTGAGTGTTTCTGTTGGTGTCTGTATGAGTGTATGTCTGTGTGAGTGTGCAGGTATCTGTGTGTGTGTTTGTGAGTGTTTCTGTGGGTGCCTGTGTGTGTATGTGCGTGTGTGTTTGTTAGTGTTTCTGTTGATGTCTGTATGAGTGTATGTCTGTGTGAGTGTGCAGGTGTCTGTGTGTGTGTTTGTGAGTGTTTCTGTGGGTGTCTATGTGAGTGTATGTCTGTGGGAGTGTGTGGTTGTTTGTCTGTGTATTTGAGTGTTTTTGTGGGTGTCTGTGTGCATGAGTGTTACTACCATTACAACATTTGCAAGCTGAACTACACTCAAGAATAAATTGAGCACAAATTTTAGTGACTTAGCCAAAAATTGCACAGGTCAAAGGAGGGTGTGTGTGTGTGGGGGAAATCAATTGTTTAGTAAAGGGGCCCCAAAATTTCTAGTGGTGGCTCTGGAGCACTCCATACTAAAGGTTGTGCCATAAACTTCAACCATTGACTTGTGGCTGTAGATTGCCCATCACTTGTGTTAACTCTTGAAGCACTTGCATTTTTGCATAGTTAGCTTGGGTTAATAATTCAAAAGTGACATACTCTAATAGATCAGAGAATAAAATTTTCCCTTTAAACAGTCCTTTTAAATATACTAACTTGAATTATCTATTATGAATTAATCAAAGTCTCTCACAGCTGGATTACGAGTTTTGCGTTATGAGTCAAAAAGCATTGTTATACTTCAAACGCTGCTTTTCCCCTAACGCCGCTATTACTAGTCTTGTAGGTATAGGTGTACCGCACACCTTTTTGGCCATCACGCAATGTCAGTACCGCATTTTAAAAAAATTCAATTTTCAATTGGACTCCCATAGCGCCGGTATTATGAGTTTGCCTGGAAAGCCAAAAGTGAGCGGTACACTCTATAACCACAAGATCCGTACCGCCATCTAAAGTTAGTAGTTATGAGTTTTACGTTACAAAGCTGTAACATAAAACTCATAACTAAAGTGTTAAAAAGTACACTAACACCCATAAACTACCTATTAACCCCTAAACCGAGGCCCTCCCGCATCGGAAATACTAAAATAAAATTATTAACCCCTAATCTGCTGCTCCGGACATTGCCGCCACTATTAAAATGTATTAACCCCTCTTCGCCGCTCCCCGACATCGTCGCCACTATAATAAACCAATTAACCCCTAAGCTGCCGCCCTCCCGTATCGCAAACACTACTTAAATATTATTAACCCCTAATCTGCCGTCCGCCCACACCGCCGCTGTAATAAAACTATTAACCACTAAACCGCAAGACCCCACAACAAAATATATTAAATTAAACTATTAACCCCTAAACCTCTAGCCTCCCACATCACTACATAAATATATTAACCCCTAAACATAACCCTAACCCTAACGTAAGCCTAAGCATAAGTCTAACCCTAACCCTAACACCCCCTAACTTAAATATAATTAAAATAAATCTAAATAAACCTTACAATTATTACCTGAATAATTCCTATTAAAAACTAAATACATACTTACCTGTAAAAAAAACCTAAGCAAACTACAATATAACTAATAGTTATATTGTAGCTCTCTTAGGTTTTATTTTTATTTCACAGGTAAGTTTGTATTTATTTTAACTAGGTAAACTAGTTAGTAAATAGTTATTAACTATTTACTAACTACCAAGTTAAAATAAATAAAAATGTACCTGTAAAATAAAACCTAACCTGCCTTACAATAAAACCTAACATTACAATCAAATCAAATAAATTTATCAAAAACAATTATCTAAATTACAAAAAAACAACACTTAATTAAACAAAATAAAAAACGAAATATCAAATAAAAAAAAGAATTACTCCTAATCTAATAGCCCTATGACAATAAAAAAGACCCCCCAAAATAATAAAACCCCTAGCCTACAGTAAACTGCCAATAGCCCTTAAAAGGGCCTTTTGCGGAGCATTGCCCCAAAGATAACTGCTTTTTTACCTGGCAATAAAAATTAGAAACACAGACCAACAGTAAAACCCACCACCCACCCAACCAAACCCCCCAAATAAAACTATCTAAATAAACCTAAGCTAATTATTGCCCTGAAAATGGCATTTGGATGGGCATTGCCGTTAAAAGGGCATTTAGCTCTTTTACGGTGCCCAAACCCTAAAAATAAAACCCACTCAATAAACCCTTAAAAAACCCTAACACTAACCCCCGATGATCCATTTACATTTTTCAAAGACCGGACATCCATCCTCATCCAGCCGGCGAACTCCTCATCCAAGCGGGCAGAAGTCCTCATCGAAGCCGGCAGAAGTCTTCATCCAGGCGAGCAGAAGTCTTCATCCAAGAGGCCAGAAGTCTTCATCCAAGCGGCCAGAAGTCTTCATCCAGACAGCATCTTCTATCTTCATCCATCCTGCGCGGAGCGGGTCCATCTTCAAAACATCCGGCGCGGAGCATCCTCTTCTTCCGATCATCGCTGGAAAATGAAGTTCACTTTAAGTGACATCTTCTAAGATGGCGTCCCTTACATTCCGATTGGCTGATAGAATTCTATCAGCCAATAGGAATCAAAGGGGAAAAATCCTATTGGCTGATCCAATCAGCCAATAGGATTGAGCTTTAATCCTATTGGCTGATCCAATCAGCCAATAGGATTGAGCTTGCATTCTATTGGCTATTCCCCGCAAAATACCCTTTTAACGGCTATTGGCAGTTTAGTGTAGGGTTTTATTATTTTGGGGGGCTTTTTTATTTTGATAGGGCTATTTGATTAGGAGTAAATTGTTTTTTTTATTTGATAATTTTGTTTTTATTTTGTGTAATTTTGTGTGTTTTTTTGTAATTTGGATATTTGTATTTGATTAGTTTAATTTATTTGATTTGATTGTAATGTTAGGTTTTATTGTAAGGCAGGTTAGGTTTTATTTTACAGGTAAATTTGTATTTATTTTAACTAGGTAGTTAGTAAATAGTTAATAACTATTTACTAACTAGTTTACCTAGTTAAAATAAATACAAACTTACCTGTAAATTTAAAATAAAACCTAAGATAGCTACAATATAACTATTAGTTATATTGTAGTTCACTTAGGTTTTTTTACAGGTAAGTAAGTATTTAGTTTTAAATAGGAATTACTCAGGTAATAATTGTAAGGTTTATTTAGATTTATTTTAATTATATTTAAGTTAGGGGGTGCTGGGTTAGGGTTAGATTTATGCTTAGGCTTACGTTAGGGTTAGGGTTATGTTTAGGGGTTAATATATTTATGTAGTGTTAGTGATGTGGGAGGCCAGAGGTTTAGGGGTTAATAACTTTAGTATAGTGGCGGTGACATTGGGGGCAGCAGATTAGGGGTTAAAAAGTGTAGGGAGGTGGCGGCGATGTTAGGGGCGACAGATTAGGGGTTAACAACTGTAATGTAGGTGGCAGCGATGTTAGGGGCGGCAGTTTAGGCGTTAATAACTGTAACGTAGGTGGCGGCGATGTTAGGGGCGGCGGATTAGGGGTTAATAACTGTAATGTAGGTTGCAGCGATGTTAGGGGTGACAGATTAGGGGTTAATAACTGTAATGTAGGTTGTGGCGATGTTAGGGGTGACAGATTAGGGGTTAATAACTGTAATGTAGGTGGCGGCGATGTTAGGGGCTGCAGATTAGGGGTTAATAACTGTAATAGGGCATGCAGCATAGAAACCCAACAGCCAGACCAGGAATTGAACTCTAAACCTCTTGCTTAATAACTGTAATGTAGGTGGCGGCGATGTTAGGGGCGGCAGATTAGGGGTTAATAACTGTAATGTAGGTGGCGGCAATGTTAGGGGCTGCAGATTTGGGGTTAATAACTGTAATGTAGGTGGCGGCAATGTTAGAGGCAGCAGATTATTGGTGTTTAGACTTGGTTTTTATGTTAGGGTATCAGGTTAACATAACTTTTTCCTTCCCCATAGACATTAATGGGGCTGCGTTACGGAGCTTTTGCTTCCGCGATCGCAGGTGTTAGGCTTCTTTTTTGCCAGCTCTCCCCATTGATGTCTATGGGGAAATCGTGCACGAGCACGTCAAAGCAGCGCTTGTATTTCGGTGCGGTATGGAGCTCAACGCCACCATATCGCCCGCACAAGCCTGCTTTTTACAAACTTGTAATAGCAGCACTATAGGGAGGTGAATTAACGCCGCTTTTGTGGCGGTTGTTAATTTCCCTATAGCGCTGAAAACTCATAATCTAGCTGTCAATGAGCTAACATTTCCTCTGTCTTTTCAATAGTTTTCTTCTCTATGTCAGCCTTTTAAAAAGCGAATTTGATGAAAAAAATGTCTATTTATGGACTAATGTTATCACCACTAGTTCATAGAGAAAAAAATATCCAGCATAATATGTTTTTATAGCATTGTACACTAACACATCGAATATTCATTGCAGTAACTAATAAGAAATGTCATCATAGCTGCAATTATATTTACAATATATAAATCGTTTCCCCTGCACAGCTGCATGCTGCTGTTATCTTTTACACAAATACAGATGAAAGATGAGTTCCAAATACATTCATTTAAGCCATATTAATATATAAATACATTTATTTGTACAGATTGTCTGGCTGCCAATGAGTCAACATGAGATCTTGCAGAAAAGGCAAAAAAAAGTTATACAAATAGTAGGTATTTTTTTGCCGTGCATTCATCATTTTAAAAAATATTAATTACTTTAATGCCTTGAATTATTTTCAAATACATTATTTTTTTTTAAATTCTAATATTTCAAAATCATATTTACTGGTTGATTACTAAGCATGGACATGTTGATGCATAGCTGTAGTTGCCATGACTTGAACGCAAAATCTATTTGTGAGGGGATACCTTGGGGGCTCCAGCAGAGCATGTGGCTATGTCTAATTACCCCCCCCCCCTACACTAGTTCTGTCTTAAGAATTACTTTAGTCTCTTAGAATGAGAGGCTGTAGTTAGTGGAGTATTTTGTGTTCTGTGCTGCTCTGGGCATTGGAAAATCTACTGCCCCCTGGTCTTACCCTATTTCTTTCTAATTTTAGCTCATAATTGTCATACTTATTACAAATTAAGAACAGGGTCATCTGGATGGGTCACTAACCTCCCCAATAAAAATCCAGGGATCATTGATTTGTAATGACATTAATTAAAAGTCATTGTTAAGTTAAATTATTAAATAGATTATGTGAAATTGCAGAGATTTGCAGAACATAGGAGTTGGGCAGCACCACACCATAAAGCTACAAATGAAGGTTTGCTGACCCCCTATATCCTATTAGCATAGACACACAACTAGTTGACCTAATGCAAAACCACACCCCTTTTCATTATAATTTAGTCGGCTTTGCTGCTGCTATTTTGGGCGGTTTCTATACTTTTAGAATCAGATTTTCAATTTTCACTGCTCAAATTAAATCAATAGCATTGCTAGTTTTGCACTAATATTACAGGTTAAAAGTAAAACGTTTTCACTAGTGCGAAAGCCTCAGGTACGCTAACATCTAAAGGCCAGATAGCGTGGCCGTGCTGCACCCCTCTCCTCATAGACTTCTATGGGTCATCCTACAGAACCCTGTTCTGGCTTTCGCCCGAGCGCTAACACGAAGGTGCACTAAGCCAAGTGTGCTATAGCCAAAGGTGCTCTATGAAACAGCTTAAATAGCAGGGTGGACAAATATCACTGTGGTTTACTAGTCAGGGGTTAAAAGCTAGTATCCCAGAGGGAAGAATTAACTAGTCTCGTTTATGTTAAAGTTAGAAAAAAGTCACATTTCTAACTCGTTTGCTGCAATTTTTAATTCGTCCGAGAATAGATAGATAGATAGATAGATAGATAGATAGATGATAGATAGATAGATAGATAGATAGCAGATAGATAGAAGATAGATAGAAAGATAGCTATGTAGATAGAAAGATATAAAGATAGATAGATAGATAGATAGATAGATAGATAGATAGATAGATAGATAGATAGATTAGATAGATTAGATATATTTTAGATAGATAGATTAGATATAAATAAAGGGAATAGATAGATAGATAGATAGATAGATAGATAGATAGATAGATAGATAGATAGATAGATAGATAGATAGATAGATAGATAGATAGATAGATAGATAGATAGATAGATAATTGATAGATAGATAATAGATAGATAGATAGATAGATAGATAGATAGATAGATAGATAGATAGATCTTGACTATAGTAACATACAGAATATTAGTGATAGTAAATAATACACACATTTTTCATGATAAAGATATTACAATGCTCTGTAGAGGTCAGTGACCATATAGAAAGCCACAATGCGATTAGGATAATATTTATTTTGTACTAAGTTATACTGTGTAATACATTTCAGTAGCTAATCCTAGACTACTGTCAGAATTACTGTCCTGACCACATTCATAATATCCAAAACCCTTTGCGGCTGGTGAAAAAACAAAAGTGTATGTGGTTTGTTTGGAATGTTTACACCTACGATTTGTTACTTTTCTATGTTAGCTTCCTGTTTGTATTGGAAGTACAAAAGAGCTAAGACAAATGTCTCAGAATACAAAGTATATGTTAGCTTTTATTCTTGATGAAGCAAACATATGGAATTGTTAGTTTGAAATTTCTGACTAGATTCCAATGTTATTATTTTGATTCTTTTTTCAAAAAGCATTGCTTGTTCTTCTCTTTGGGGAGAAATGTAAAAAGAACTTCCTGATTTTCTAATACAATAAATATTGTTTAAACATTACAGGGTTTCACTTTTGTTAAAAATAAGCAGCTAGATTACGAGTTTTGCGGTAAGAGCGGCTCTGTACTAACTTGCAAGTTATTGTCACCGCTCACCTCCCTATAGCGCTGCTATTACAGGTTTGCATAAACCCGGCGTTAGCAGGCAAGAAGTGAGCATTGAGCAAAATTGAGCTCCATACCGCACTCCAATACCAGCGCCGCGGTGAGCTGGTTTTATGTGCTCATGCACGATTTCCCCATAGACATCAATGGAGAGAGTAGGCTGAAAAAAAGTCTAACACCTGCAATAAAGCAGCGTAAAGCTCCGTAACGCAGCCCCATTGATTCCTAGGGGAAATAAAAAATTATGTTTACACCTAACACCCTAACATAAACCCGGAGTCTAAACATCTAAACCCGGAGTCTAAACATCCCTATTCTGCCTCCCCTGACATCGCCGTCACCTACAGTACACTTATTAACCCCTAATCTGCCACCCCCAACGTTGCCGCCACCTAAATACACTTATTAACCCCTAATCTGCCGCCCCTAACATCGCAGCCACCTACCTACATTTATTAACCCCTAATCTGCCGTCTCTAACATCGCCGCCACCTACCTACATTTATTAACCCATAATCTGCCGCCCCTAATATCGCCACCACCTACCTACACTTATTAACCCCTAATCTGCCGCCCCTAACATCGCCGCCACCTACCTACATTTATTAACCCCTAATCTGCCGCCCCTAACATCGCCACCACTTACCTACATTTATTAAACCCTTAATCTGCCGCCCCCAACGTCGCCGCCACTATTCTAAAGTTATAAACCCCTAAACCTAACCCTAAGTCTAACCCTAACACCCCCTACTTTAATATAATTAAAATAAATCTAATAAAAAGTTCCTATCATTCACTACATAATTCCTATTTAAAACTAAATACTTACCTGTAAAATAAACCCTAAGCGTGCTACAATATAACTAATAGTTACATTGTAGCTATCTTAGGTTTTATTTTTATTTCACAGGTAAGTTTGTATTTATTTTAGTAACTATTTACTAGCTACCTAGCTAAAATAAATACAAATTTACCTGTAAAATAAAACCTAACCTGAGTTACACTAACACCTAACTTTATACTACAATTAAATAAATTACATTAATTAAATCCAATTAACTAAATTACAAAAAAAAACACTAAATGACACAAAATAAAAGATAAATTATCCGATATTTAAACTAATTACACCTAATCTAATAGCCCTATCAAAATAAAAAGCCCACCCAAAATAAAAAAAACCTAGCCTAAACTAAGCTGCCAATAGCAATTAAAAGGGCCTTTTGCGGGGCATTGCCCCAAAGAAATCAGCTCTTTTACCTGTAAATAAAAATACAAATACCCCGCAACAGTAAAACCCACCACCCACACAACCAACCCCCCAAATAAAATCCTAACTAAAAAACCTAAGCTTCCCATTGCCCTGAATAGGGCATATGGATGGGCATTGCCCTTAAAAGGGCATTTAGCTCTTTTCCAGTGCCCAAATGCCCTAAGCTAAAAATAAAATCCACCCAATATACCCTTAAAAAAAACTAACACTAACCCCCGAAGATCCACTTACAGTTTTTGAAGACCCGACATCCATCCTCAACGAAGCAGGCAGAAGTCCTCAACGAAGCGGCAGAAGTCCTCATCGAAGCAGGCAGAAGTCTTCATCCAAGCAGGCAGAAGTCTTCATCCAGACGGCATCTTCTATCTTCATCCATCCGGCGTGGAGTGGCTCCAACTTCAAGACATCCGGCGTGGAGCATCCTCTTCAAAATAAAAATAAAAAAGACTAACACTAAAAAAAGCCTAAACTACCCATTGCCCCTAAAGGGGCATTTGTATGGGCATTCAGCTCTTTTACAGTCCATTAAATCCCTAATCTTAAAACTAAAAAAAAAATCCTAAATTCCCAAATAGGTACTCACCGTTCCTGAAGTCCGGCGGAGAAGGTCTTCTTGAACTAATTTAACCCTTTCACAGATGGATTAAAAACAGTAAAAGCTACACATATACTTTTTTAATGGTAAATATTACATATATGGCATTTGATTAGTTAAGGTTTACCATCACTTTAACTCTAAAAATGCTATGGCACCTTGGCAATTAAGAGTTTACTGTTGAAATCCTTGTTTCAATTACTTTTTCTACAGTTGTCCTGAACCTTACTGCAATTAACTCTAAATGTAACAGATTCCAAATGCAATTTTATATTGGGGGTAAAATTACATAGGATTAAACATAGTATTGCTCTAGCAACAAATCTGATTGAATTACAGTATTTTCAGAAATAAATTCTGTCCTAACTGAATGCATTTGAAGCCTATTTTTCTTTTAATTTCTCCTGTCCTGCAATTTGATTTACATTTTAATTTGTTGAACTGTATTCTGAACTATAAGTAACAAAATATAACCTACATTTTGTTAGGATATATAAATAAGAATCAAAACAAATAAACATATGCACCTAGCAAGCTATAAGCAATCAACATCATTCATCTTGTAATATTAGTGCAACCTGATGCACGCAAAAAGCCTTCGTCTAGTGAAGTTAACGTGCAAGCGGGAGTGCAAAATAGCGTACCTCTCATAATCTAGCCCAAAATGTATATTCATTTACTTGCACTGACTCATTATATTAAACAGATGGTGGGGATATTTCAGTTTTAATTGTTGGGAGGCTTCTAGAATTAAACACATTGATTATCATACCTCTCCTACAGTACATGACTTTCTGTATTATTTTATAACAAAAAATAATTTAAAAAATAACATATATTTTCACACACTCGGCTTGATTACGAGTTTTGCGGTATGGCTATCCTGCTGAAAAATTGTAACGCATATTATGAGTCGCAGCGGTATAGCTTTACCGCAAGCATTTTAGCCTGTAACGGAACGTCCATTCCGCACTCAAAAAAATGACATTTGACATTTGACAGGTTGTGC
Source organism: Bombina bombina (assembly GCF_027579735.1). Classification (NCBI taxonomy): domain Eukaryota; kingdom Metazoa; phylum Chordata; class Amphibia; order Anura; family Bombinatoridae; genus Bombina; species Bombina bombina. Next base: position 194,632,394 of record NC_069508.1, on the reverse strand, counting down.
GGTCTGGCTAAAATACTTGCGTTACAGTCTATACCGACACAATCCATTCCGCCATCTAAGAGCAGAAGTTATGGATTTTGTGTAACAAAAATGTTTCACAAAACTCATACTAAAATGTTACAAAGTACACTAACACCCATGAACTACCTATTAACCCCTAAACCGCCACCCTCTTGCATTGCGAACACTATATTAAACTTATTAACCCCTAATCTGCCACCCAAACACATCGCAACTATTAAATAAATCTACTAACCCCTAATACGCCGGCCCCCAACATCACCAACACTAAATAAACTATTAACCCCTAAACCACCACCCGCCACATCGCCAGCACTATAACAAAGTATTAACCCCTATACCTCTAGCCCCCCACATCGTAACTACTAAACTAAACCTATTAACCCCTAAACCCACCGGTCCCCCACATTGCAAAACACTAAATTAAACTATTAACCCCTAAACCTAACACCCCCTAACTTTAAATTAAAATTACAATATAACTATCTTTAAATAAATAAAAACAAGATTAAACTATACATTAAACTAAAATAAGTATTCTAATATAATAAACTACCAATTAAAAAACCTAAATTACATGATAAAAAATACCGAACACTATGAAAAAAATTAAAAACCTAAATTACAAATGAAAAAAAAATATTATGAAAAAAATCAAAAAAATCTTAGATTACATAAAATAATAAACACTAAAATTATTAAAAAAAAAAACCCTCTAAGATTACAAAAAATAAGAAACTAAATTATCAAAAATAATACATTTTACATCTAATCTAATAGCCCTTTTTATTTTTACAGGGCTATTAGATTAGGTGTAATATTTATTATTTTTGATAATTTCGTTTATTATTTTTGGTGATCTTAATTTTTTTTATTTTCTGTAATTTTAGTGTTTTTCTGTAATCTTAGTTTTTTTTTATTTTATTCGTAGTGTTAGGTTTTTTTAAATTTGTAATGTTAGATTTTTTTTATTTTTCGTTTATTTTATTTAGTTGAAATAGTAATGTTAGTTTAATTTATAGTCTACTCATAGTTTATTTTTTATTTCACAGGTAAGTTTATATGTATTTAAAGATAGTTATATTGTAATTTAAATTTAAAGTTAGGGGGGTGTTAGGTTTAGGGGTTAATAGTTTTATTTAGTGTTCTGCGATGTGGGGGCAGGTGGTTTAGGGGTTAATAGGTTTAGTTAAATAAATACTATGTGGGGGTGAGGCGACGGTTTAAGGGTTAATATAGTTAAATAGTATTGGCGATGTCGGGGGCGGCGGTTTAGGGGTTAATAATTTTATTTAGTGTCAGTGATGTTGGGGGCGGCAGATTAGGAATTAATAACTTTATTTAGCGTTGGCAATGTTGGGTGCATAAGATTAGGGGTGTTTAGACTTGGAGTTTATGTTAGGGTGTTAGGTTTAAATGTAACTTTCTTTTCCCCATAGACATAAATGGAGTTACGTTACGGCTATCTCCATTCCACAATCGCAGGTGATTTTTTTTCTAACACTCTCTCCCCATTGATGTCTATGGTAGAAAAGCGTGCACGAGCATGTGAACTCAGCCCTTAATGCCCCATACCTCACAGCACAAGGAGGCTTTTCAGTAACTGGTAATGGCAGCGCTATGGAAAGTGCAATAACGCAAATTTTTTGGTGTTATTTTCACACCCTGTTTAGCGCAAAACTCGTAATCTAGGTGAATGTGAATAAATTACATTTATTTTACTGATTTAATTAGAACATTGTACCCAAATAAATGACATTGTTTTAGTGGCACAATAATCTTTTTAGCAGGCAATATACCAAATGAGCCTCTTGCCCCAAAAATATTGGACTTGGCAGCTCTGCACATTTTCCTGTCTTATTTTTCAATTGTAAATGAGTTTGGTTTGGTTTATTTTACAATAGGATGGTAATTCATACTAAGCAGAAGACTAAGGGGCATATGTATCAAGCTCCGTATGGAGCTTGATGCCCCGTGTTTCTGGCAAGCCTGGAGGCTCGCCAGAAACAGCAGTTATGAAGCAGCGGTCACAAAGACCGCTGGTCCATAACCTTTCCACCTGCTCTGAGCAGGCGGACACACATCATCGTAAATCAACCCGATAGAGTACGATCGGGTTGATTGACACCCCCCTGCTGGCGGCCTATTGGCCGCGAGTCTGTGGGGGGCAGCGTTGCTCTTGTGAGCTGCTGGTGCAATGATGAATACGGCGAGCGTATTGCTCGCCGTATTCAGCGAGGTCTGTCGGACCTGATCCGCACTGTCAGATCAGGTCTGACAGACCTTCATAACTAGTGGCCTAAATGACAAATGCTAAGTACCTTTATTTGACCCCAAATAAAATCTTTCTAATGTTTGCATCATTGTCTAATTGAATAGTTTTACAAAGTTTATAGGCTTAGTTTCCATAGCTGTTGTAAATTACGTAAACTAGGGGTAACATAAAACGAATCCATAGAACTTATTGGAGATACTTCTTGTTACCAACATTTTACACAGTTTACAACAGCAATGGAAACTAGGCCAACGTTAACAAATATGCAAACAATGAATATAAGTAGAGCCCAAAAAAAATTCTTTTTGTGAGGGGCTGATTTGTTTTACTTTTTAAATTTCACAATACATAATGCAATAAAAACTATATATACTGTATATATCTCAATATGCAGATGACAGAAAGATAGGTAAATGATAACTGGTCACAGAGCACTTACTCTAGTGAGATAGATTATGAAGTAAAATGTTTTCCTTTTTCACATAGAGATGTTCAGATGATATTTTCTTGTCAGTATTCACCACTTTGTTTTGCAATATGCCTTGGCCTTATCAGGAGAGTTTAACAGTACCTGTCCTTCCTTTCCTTCTATAACTATTTTTGCTGGATATCTTAAAGCAGGGGTGGGCAGACTTTTGTAAGGCAAGGGCTACCTCTAATTTTATTCCAAGTGACGTGGTCACCTAACAAAAAAAACAAAAAATACCAGTCGCTGGCTGAAAATTGTATTTTTGCCACAAATAGGACCCGCTGGCTGAAAATGGTGTTTTTGACACAAATAATACAGCTTTAAAAATCAGCCACACTTTTTACTTACTGCGAGAGCTCTCTCTTTACGTCACGCTGGGACCATCAAGCAACCTTATCTGTGTACCGTGCCTGTGTATGAATAAGTAGTCTCACAATAAAGATGACTTGAGTCTAGGGCTAATGGTTAGTCAAGCCTGGAACACATGGGAAACCCACAGCTCAGGTACAACGATGACAATTAACTATTCTCAGCCAATCATAGACAGACTCACTATACAAAGTAATTTTATTGGCTGGATGCCATGTCAGGTTGATTAGCGGGCAGGTCCTGTTGGCTGCTCTCCATCTGTCCACTACTAGCTGAGGACTACTGCAAATAGTTGGGACATTGACAGCGGCAGGCTCTGTACCGCCTACACAGCAACCAAAGACTGGTATAGAAGCAACAGCACTGACCTGCACAATTTGGTGACAGCAAATTCTGGGGACAGAAAGCTGCAGAAACTTGCACAGAGTATAGCTAATATTAGTGTATCAGAGAAAGTATCAGTGAACAGCATCAAAGCCTGGTACAGAGTAAGTAAAAGAACCTGAAGGGGAGTAACAGACCCTGGGAAAAAAAACACCACCAGACCATTCACCCAGCAGAGCCTGGTGACAAGTAACAGAGGACAGAACTAGAAAGTAGTAGCAGAATATCAGACAGAGCAGGAACTGAAACTGCCAAACCCAGGGATACCGAGCAGCATCTCAGCCAGACAGTAACCAAAGCTGGAGCAACGAGTTCAGCTACAGCCGCGTCGCACATGCTGAAGTACACCGCCGTTATAGACTCATAGTCGATTTCAAAAGTCTGCATAAGAGAAACATTTCTCATACATCTATGGTGGCAAGGCTCTTCACTCAAAATTCACTTGAGGTCTACTGGTAGACCGCGATCTACCTCTTTTCCATCTCTGTCTTAAAAGGACACTGAACCAAATTTTTTTCTTTCATGATTCAGACAGAGCATGAATTTTAAGAAACTTTTGTAATTTACTCCTATTATCATTTTTTCTTTGTTCTCTTGCTATCTTTAAATTTAAAAGCAGGAATGTAAATCTTAGCAGCCAGCCCATTTTAGGTTCAGCACCATGGATAGCACTTGCTTATTGGAGGCTTCCATCTGCCCACCAATAAGCAAGCATAACCCAGGTTCTCAACCAAAAATGGGCCGGCTCCTTTGCCTCACATTCCTGCTTTTTAAATAAAGATAGCAAGAGAACGAAGACACATTGATAATAGGAGTAAATTAGAAAGTTACTTAAAATGTTATGCTCTATCTGAATCATGAAAGAAAAAAAATTGGGTTCAGTGTCCCTTTAAATTAGCTTTTATCCCTGCTTTAATAAGGCCAGAGCAATATGGGGAAATTTCCTTTCTCTTTGTAGTTGTATCTGTGGAAAAATCCTGAAATAAAAGGACCTGTTTACCCTCAATTGTCAATGGGTTAATCTTCCTATACTGTCGCATAATCATAACTTTGTCTTGAAAATTCAAATATCGTATCATTATCATTCTGATTCTTGAGTGGTTTTTACTGTCAGTGTCAGTCCTAATGTGTCCAGTCCTGTGTGCTCTTTCTACGTCGATTTTTTTCTCCTTGTAATTCCAGGCCTAATAAATGTGGTAGTGTAGTGAAGGCAAAATATACAAGATCAGTATATTCACTAACTTCTGGCAAACCCACCACCCTCACATTATTTTGGCACTATCTGTCTTCCAGATCTTCAATTTTACTTTGCAATAGTTTAATGGTGTCTGGGAACGTTTTATTCTTTGACTCCTGCGTAAATCTTCTAACTCAGATACACGTGTCTCCACTTCTGTTAATCTGTTGGAGAACTGCCTGATTTCTAATGTAACCCCTGACAATTCTTTTTTAAGTGATTCCAACTGAGGTAGTATTAATTCAACTAGCTGATTATTAATGATTTTCATGTCTGGATTAGTACTTGATGTTGGATGCAATTCTACAGGTATCTCAGATAGTAAATCACATGACGTTTTATTGTTTTTTTTATCTCTCTTTGCTGGCATTGCTGGGCATCTTGATTTAACATTAACATATAAACAGTGAATACTGGCACATAGTACAGTTTTTTATATCATGGGGCAGGATGTATCAGCTGACAGAAAAACAAAAATATACTGTACTCTTTTATCAGGTTAGATATGAAAGTAGATGGCTACTGGTTCTTTTTTTAAAAAAATTATTTTATTTTAATATATGTTCTCGTATATATACAGTATATATTTTTTATCCCCCCTCTTCTCCTGGGTGCCCCCCATCATCACTCATAATATGTGGGTAAATCTGCATATTTTTTTTAGATGTGTAAAAATTCAAATATAACTTTGTGGAATGTTGGAGGTGAAACATCTCCAACGAAACGTAAAGCTATTCTAAAGACTCTCAATAAATTAAATACAGATATAATTCTTCTTCAAGAATTACATTTAAAGGTCACTGAGATACTGAAACTTAAAGCTAACTGGATAATGGAAATAATTGCTACACCATGTACCAGCAGGAAAAGTGGAGTAGCAATATTATTTAACAAAAAGTTAACATCTATACTATAATTGCGTTTTTAAAGCGTCCGTCGCCGTCGGCAGTTGCACACGCATCTTCAAAGGAATGTTGGTGGATTCTTTCACCACCCTGCCATATTTGGAATCCACCAGGATGTAGCGAAGGCAAACGGAGAATTACAAAAAAAACAAAACGCCTGCAGTAAGTATTAAAAAAACAAAACAACTGCACGCAATAAGTATGAAAAAAACACCTAACCGCCCGCAATAAGTATTAAAAAACAAAATTAAAGGGGCATTTGTATGGGCATGGGTATTCAGCTCTTTTTCACTGACCTTAAAAGGGCATTCATCTCTTTTGAAATTTGCCCAAAAAACCTAATCTAAAGGGCAGCAGTCATTGGCGGCAGTGGCGGTCCTCGGCAAAGGAGTGGAGGTTCTTCTTCATGCGATCGTCCGCAGCACATTGAAGATTTAATTTTAAAGGTACCCTAATACTGACATCTTATTGGCTGATTTGAACAGCCAATAGGATTTCAGTAGCTCTAATCCTATTGGCTGCTTTGAAAAATTCAGCAGTCAATAGAATGAGAGCTACTGAAATCTTATTGGCTGATTTGGACTTCTGAAACTGTGAGTACCTACAGGGAGTGCAGAATTATTAGGCAAATGAGTATTTTGACCACATCATCCTCTTTATGCATATTGTCTTACTCCAAGCTGACCGCCATAGACTTCAATAGGCAGGCGAATTTTAAAACCCACAGGGACTCTTTCTGGCCACAATAGTGAAGGAAAAGTTGTTTCAAGGGTACTTACACCTGGACTGTGGCATGCAAAACTCCCATGGAAAAGTCTGTTTTTTTTTTTTTGTTTTTTTTTAATTTGTAGTTTTTATTGATTTTTGTCAAATTAACAGAGTGATAGATACAACAACTGTACGAGACAATCGTACAACAAGTACAAATACATCATAGCATTTACGTAATCATTACAGACATACAGGGAGTGCAGAATTATTAGGCAAATGAGTATTTTGACCACATCATCCTCTTTATGCATGTTGTCTTACTCCAAGCTGTATAGGCTCAAAAGCCTACTACCAATTAAGCATATTAGGTGATGTGCATCTCTGTAATGAGAAGGGTGTGGTCTAATGACATCAACACCCTATATCAGGTGTGCATAATTATTAGGCAACTTCCTTTCCTTTGGCAAAATGGGTCAAAAGAAGGACTTGACAGGCTCAGAAAAGTCAAAAATAGTGAGATATCTTGCAGAGGAATGCAGCACTCTTAAAATTGCAAAGCTTCTGAAGCGTGATCATCGAACAATCAAGTGTTTCATTCAAAATAGTCAACAGGGTCGCAAGAAGCGTGTGGAAAAACCAAGGCGCAAAATAACTGCCCCTGAACTGAGAAAAGTCAAGCGTGCAGCTGACAAGATGCCACTTGCCACCAGTTTGACCATATTTCAGAGCTGCAACATCACTGGAGTGCCCAAAAGCACAAGGTGTGCAATACTCAGAGACATGGCCAAGGTAAGAAAGGCTGAAAGACGACCACCACTGAACAAGACACACAAGCTGAAACGTCAAGACTGGGCCAAGAAATATCTCAAGACTGATTTTTCTAAGGTTTTATGGACTGATGAAATGAGAGTGAGTCTTGATGGGCCAGATGGATGGGCCCGTGGCTGGATTGGTAAAGGGCAGAGAGCTCCAGTCCGACTCAGACGCCAGCAAGGTGGAGGTGGAGTACTGGTTTGGGCTGGTATCATCAAAGATGAGCTTGTGGGGCCTTTTCGGGTTGAGGATGGAGTCAAGCTCAACTCCCAGTCCTACTGCCAGTTTCTTCAAGCAGTGGTACAGGAAGAAGTCTGCATCCTTCAAGAAAAACATGATTTTCATGCAGGACAATGCTCCATCACACGCGTCCAAGTACTCCACAGCGTGGCTGGCAAGAAAGGGTATAAAAGAAGAAAATCTAATGACATGGCCTCCTTGTTCACCTGATCTGAACCCCATTGAGAACCTGTGGTCCATCATCAAATGTGAGATTTACAAGGAGGGAAAACAGTACAGTACACCTCTCTGAACAGTGTCTGGGAGGCTGTGGTTGCTGCTGCACGCAATGTTGATGGTGAACAGATCAAAACACTGACAGAATCCATGGATGGCAGGCTTTTGAGTGTCCTTGCAAAGAAAGGTGGCTATATTGGTCACTGATTTGTTTTTGTTTTGTTTTTGAATGTCAGAAATGTATATTTGTGAATGTTGAGATGTTATATTGGTTTCACTGGTAAAAATAAATAATTGAAATGGGTATATATTTGTTTTTTGTTAAGTTGCCTAATAATTATGCACAGTAATAGTCACCTGCACACACAGATATCCCCCTAAAATAGCTATAACTAAAAACAAACTAAAAACTACTTCCAAAACTATTCAGCTTTGATATTAATGAGTTTTTTGGGTTCATTGAGAACATGGTTGTTGTTCAATAATAAAATTAATCCTCAAAAATACAACTTGCCTAATAATTCTGTGCTCCCTGTAAAGTAAATTTCTATGAAAAGGGAGTCAGTGTCCTGACTGGACATAGGATATCGTCTAGGAGCGGAAGGGGGGGGGGAGATGGAAGGGAAAAAGGGTAGGAAGATCTGCTAAGATAACTTTAAAAGGGGGGCTAAATCAGACGTGTAAGAGTGAGGTCAGATCTACTGCTTATGTGGTTAGGGGTATACTGCCATTTAGGTGTCAAAGGTGGGAAGCCAGAGAGTATCAAATCTATTTTTCCAATCGGACCAGATCAGTTCAAAGAAATCAGTCCTACCCAAGCGTAATAGATACTCTTCTCCATAGAGTACATGTATGCCATAGTGGATATAATATCCGACCAGGCTGGGGGGAGGGATCTTTTCCAAGATCTCGCAATATTAAGTTTAACAGCTGATAGAAGGTAAATACAAAGTGCACCATAATGTTTAGGTAATTTACATACACCTAAGTGAAACAGAGCCGTCTCGGGGGTTCTGGGTAGGTTGATACCCAAACTGGTTAATGTAGAGAAACATTTGTTCCAGAGAGGTTTGAGTCTGGGACAGCTCCACCAAATGTGAATCATATCTCCTATGTGCGAGCAGCCTCTCCAACAAATGGGGGAGGCCTCTGGAAAGATTTTCGCAAGCCTAGCTGGGACATAATACCAGTGTGTGAGCACCTTAATGTAGGTTTCAAGGATGGTAATGCAATGAAGGGTTTTCTTTGTAAAAAGGAGCGTGCATTGCCACTCCAGAGAGGGTTTCGTAAAGTCTAACCTCCGTTCCCATTTCAGAATATGTTGGGTTTTGTCAGCTGGGGCAGCGCCTTCCATAAGGGAATAGTGTAAGGACAGTGGTTTGCCCAGTCTGAGCCCCTGTTGCCATCTAGCTTCCCAGATGGTAAGCTGTCGAGGCAGAGGTGGTTTGAAACCCCACCTAGATAAGAAACTAATAACTCTGGAGTATTCAAATTTTATATACAAGGGTGTATATGGGGTTATGTTGAGTTGGGTGTAGGGGGGGAAGGTTGTATTTGGCGGGGTTGACCAAAGGTCTCCCACCTTTACAATACCCAGCCGAGCCCAAGCGTTTGGATGGGAGTCCGGTAAACCGGACAGAAGACCAGTTACAGAGGTAATTGGGGAAGGGTGAGGGGCTACCTTGGGGTTATGCCTCAGGCGGTCCCAGGCAAATAGGCATTCCTGTATAATCGGATTAGAGGCGCCCAAATTCCTTCTGCAATGGGGTGGCGTCCATATTAGGTCCCTTAAAGTAAGGTTATGTGGTAGGGAGGCTTGTTCAATAGACCTCCATTTGCTGTCTGAGTCCTTAACTCCCCACTGAGAGATATGGGTGAGCATAGCGGCATCCGCATACCTAACAATAGAGGGAGAAGCAACCCTGCCATGCATTTTAGGGTATTGCAGGGCATTATGAGCAACTCTAGGGGGTTTACCTTGCCAAATGTATTTGGTACAGGCGCTCTGGAACTGTACTAAAAGGGTTCTGGGAACTCTTATTGGTTGACAACGGAGTGCATACGTGAGTTTAGGGAGATAGCTCATCTTTAGAGCTGCTATGCGTCCTAACCAGGATACACATTTGAAGTTCCAGCGTGTGGGCAGGGACCTTAGTTCGGTCAAGAGTGGTTTGAGGTTATCCTCAAGAATTTGAGGGAGGGAATTGGATAGTTTAACACCGAGATGGGATACGTACTTAAGGCTGGGGATAAACTTATATTTTTTACATAAGTTTTTGGAGACCTCCTCGGGAAACCCAGAGGTATATAGTTCAGATTTCGAGTGATTCAATTTATAGTATGACAAGGAACTAAATGTCTCTAGGAGGGACAGGAGTCTCGGGATCTCTCGAGAGGGACTGGAGAAGAACAGGGTAGTATCATCTGCAAATAGGGCTACTTTGTGGACCGTACCGTGTAGAGTGATTCCCGAAATCTCATTATCCATCCTGATGGCCGCAGCCAGAGGCTCCATGGCCAGTGCGAACAGAATCGGGGAAAGGGGGCAACCCTGACGGGTGCCATTAGATATAGGAAAGGGAGTGGGGTCAAACCCCAGTCCTCTCACCAAGGCCACCGGGGAGGAATATAAAGCTTTAATTGCCAAAATAATTTGTGTAGGGAACTGGAAGTTCTCTAAGACCCGCCAGAGGTATTCCCATCTGACGCGGTCAAAGGCCTTCTCGGCATCCAGAGAGAGCACCGCAAGTGGCCTATTCAGTCTCTTGGCCTCTAGGAGTATGTTAAGGAGTCTCCTGGTGTTATCTGGGCCTTCTCTCCCTGGTATGAACCCAACCTGGTCTGGGTCAATAAGTGTTGGGAACAATTTTGCTAGCCGATTAGCCAGGATTTTGGCGTAGATCTTAACGTCGGTATTGATGAGTGAAATGGGTCGATAATTAGCGCAAAGGGTGGGATCTTTATTGGGTTTGGGAATGGTAATGATGGAGGCTTTCCCGTGCGCCGCGGAAGTGCCTATATTGTAGAGTTCACAGAGTCTGGTTTTAATCCATAAAGGGCATAAATCACCTAACATTCCTAAATTGTTTGGAATAACGTGCTTTAAAACATCAGGTATGTACATTACTGTTACACCAGATATGAGTTGCACTGGGGTGACACTGTGCCCTGGCAGGCAGGCACTGAAACGCACACATGTGAAGGAAACTGACTGCTATTATTTAACACAGTCAAAAAAGTGTTGTTTTTTTTTAAATCTACACTACTGTTACAGCAGATATGAGTTGCACTGGGATGACACTGTGCCCTGGCAGGCAGGCACTTAAACGCACATGTGTGAAGGAAACTGACTGCTATTATTTAACACAGTCAAAAAAGTGTTGTTTTTTTAAATCTACACTACTGTTACACCAGATATGAGTGGTGGCACTGGGCAAGTGGGCACAGTATACGCTGTGTGCCTGACACACACGCTGGCAGGCAGGCAGGCAACTGCAATTAGATTACACAGGAAAAAAAAAAGCAGCCCTAAAAAAGGCTTTTTGGGGTGCTGTCCTTACAGCAGAGATCAGATGAGCCCTTCAGGACTGTAGTGGACACTGAATACACTAGCCTAGCTATAGATTTCCCTACTAAATCAGCAGCAGCTACACTGTCCCTCCTCTCACTAACAATGCAGCTTCCGAATTAATCTAAAATGGATGCTGTCCAGGAGGTAGGAGGGTCTGGGAGGGAGGGTCTGCTGCTGATTGGCTGGAATGTGCCTGCTGACTGTGAGGTACAGGGTCAAAGTATTACTCAATGATGACGAATAGGGGGCGGATTGAACATCGCATATGTTCGCCCGCCGCGGCGAACGCGAACATGTTATGTTCGCCGGGAACTATTCGCCGGCGAACAATTCGCGACATCACTACTATTGAACATGTCCATTATGGCAACTCGGAATTTAATATTCAAGAAATGGAAACTATTAAAAGCACCTACTATAGCGGAATTTACAGATCTAATGAAACTGCAAATGAGGCTAGAACTTTATGATAACAAACTATTAATCGAAAAATATCTCAGAAAATATTTTGCTAAATGGCTAAAACTAATACAAGATTGGCCATTGGCTACACAAAGACAATTTATCACCCCTTTAAAACACTCTATACATTTTTTGACATTGATTCTTGATAAGACACTCCCTCAACAATGTAGTGATGACTGAGAGTAGATTTTATAGATTATATATGTAATGGTGGAGGGGGTTGTATAGGCACTCATGGGCTGGGGTGTTTTTTTGTTTTTTTTTAAATCTATTTTGTTTGGTTCCCTTTTGTCTAGTTTTATTTTGGTGGTTTCGATTCTTTCTCTTTATTCTTTATTTTCAATGTAAGGTTAAAATTAAACCAACCAATGTTTTCTTATCGTTCTACGACACGTTTTTCAAAACAGTATGTATTGTGCATAACATGTTTTTGTAACCTTTTGTAGAGTGTCACAGAAGGATTTTTTTTTATATTATTCTGTTCTTCATCCTTCCTCTTTTCTGTCACAGTATATCAGAGACACGTATTCACGCTGTGTATATTATATTTTGAGCTGCATCTCGCATTTAAATGAAGACGATGCATAATCTGCTGAAGTAAGCAATAAAGTTGGTTTATTTAAAAAAAAAAAAAATCACCACTTTTTTAGAGAAAGGAATCAATACAAAATGTTCCTTTAGGATAAAAAAAAATTGCTCAAATTACTAATACATCTTGCTGGTGAATACTTAGCGGTAAGCCAGACTTCTGACACTTTCAGTAAGCCCCATCACACCAAAGCAGTCCTGGACCGTGTATGAGACACCTAATCTCTATGTTTTATACGCAATTTATCCTTCAAGTATCGCAACAAAAAACTGCACTGTGACTGAGTTGTAAAAATAGAACTAGAGGTACAAAGAACTTAAAAATGTTTCAAGCATGAACATTTGTATGTAAAATAAGCTTTTAGTCTCTGAAGTCTGGAACGCTGCACCATCAAAGTTCAGAGCAGAAATAAAGTGTGATCCAGCGTATCAGGAAACTAAATAAATAAAACATCTTGCTCAGTTGCCGAGTGACATGTTAAGTTTTTTACCTTTTAAAATAAAAGCATACACTCTAGTTGGTGTGACTGACAGGCATATATACAGTGTTGCTAAAGAAATAACTCGTTTGTTTATAATGTGTGATTATGTACATTCTAACAACACTGGTAGACAAATTTATTTAAAATATAGAAGTGCAGAAGAAAAATGTGAAGCCAGACATATTGTGAAATTATTTATCTCTAGATATAAATACAATATTTAAAGGGAAACGTAAAGTAAATACAGTAGATTTGCATAAACAACACGTGCTTGATATAAAGACAATGCGATAGCACTTCATCTGAACATCAAATGAGTAGTAGATTTTTTTCTGACAAATTTAAAAGTTATGTCTGTTTTCACTCTCCTGTATCATGTGACAGCCATCAGCCAATCACAAATGCATATACGTATCCTGTAACAGCCATCAGCAAATCACAAATGCATATACGTATCCTGTGACAGCCATCAGCAAATCACAAATGCATATACGTATCCTGTGACAGCCATCAGCAAATCACAAATGCATATACGTACCATGTGCCAGCTATCAGCCAATCACAAATGCATATAAATATATATTCTGTGAGTAGCTGACTCAGAAAGTGTAAATATAAAAAGACTGCACATTTTGTTAATGGAAGTAAATTGGAAAGTTGTTTAAAATTGCTGCACTCTCTGAGTCATGAAAGTGTATTTTTGACTTGAGTGTCCCTTTAAAAGCTTTTGATATAAAATATAAATGATGTAGTTATACATTGTAAAACAACTTTACAATATATATTCATCATTTATTTATATTGCTACAATACACAAAAGCCTCATAATTACAAGGTAATGAATGTCACTTTAATTAGCTTGTTTATCTAATCTTTGGTTGCATATCTTATACAGAGTAGGCTGGAATAGGAAGGGGTGTTACTTTAAACTCAAAACTTTGTTATAATGTGTATAAGAGACAGGAAAATAAAATGCATTTAAAGTGTTAGAACAATGTATTATTTAACTGTTTTTTGCATATAACAATGAGTTTAAACCCTGGAAATAAGTAACACTAGCTACTGGCAAAGAGTAAAACACATAGTTAAAGACAGCTCCAGCGCAGCAATGTGCTATTGGAACATAGATGAACACATCTGGTGAACCATTGAGAATAGGCATTTGTGTATAGCCACAAATCAGCAGCTAGCAACCAGTAGTGTGTTGCTGCTCTTGAGCTAACTTAAACTATGAGTTTAAACCCTTTACCAAGGTTAAACACATAGTTATATGTAATATATGTAATATGTATATATGTATTATTGCAACCATGATAATAAAATGTTTTAACAGTATTTTCTATTTGCATTGTAATGTTTCTTTAAAGGGACAATCTACTTGAAAATGTTTATTGTTTAAATAGATATATAATCCCTTTATTAACTATTCCCCAGTTTTGCATAATCAACACGGCTATAATAATATATACGTTTTACCTATGTGATTACTTTTTATCTAAGCCTCTGCAGACTGACCCCTTATTTCAGTTCTTTTGACAGACTTGCATTTTAGCCAATCAGTGCTGAATCATAAATAACTCGACTAGAGTGAGCACATAGTTATCTATATGACCCCCATGAACTAGTGCTGTCTAGCTGTGAAAAGCTAATAAAATGCACTGAATATAAAAGAGATATAAGCAGAGGGCTTAAAATCAGACATAGATTTAGAGTTTACACATTATAATTAAGTATATTACTATAATAATGTTATTTATGCAAAGCTGGGGAATGGGTAGTAGTCATCTAACTTTTCGAGCAATAAAAAAAGTAAATAGACTGTCCCTTTAATTATGTATAGTGAAACAATTTTGGTATCCATGTTAATTTTTTTATTTGGTCTGTTTTCCCTGTAATATAAACCAGAAACTGGTTTATATTAAAGGGAGCTTAAAGTTTACTTTGTAGAATTCTGGCCCTTTACACTTCTACATGCGGCACAGTGATTGCTAATTAATTGCAGGTCCTCATTTATATAAATATCCCTAAGTGGCCACTGCAAAGGAGATAAGATAAATAACCAAGGGGTGTGTCCCTTATGCTACTTAAACAAACTTAAATTCTTTTAAAAATTTATTTTGAATGCGGATTTTAACAATGCAGATTAATTTCTGATTCATAGATACAATTTTTTTTTTTATGTATTACTCCTTTAAATTTGTGTAAATGTCAATCATTATCTGCAGAAATGTTTATTCTGAATGCTCTATAAACATAAGTGGCCAGTTTACAAGTGGAGCGGTATTTAACGCTCCCACTCGAGTGCTAACTTCGCTAAAAGTAAGTTTTTTTACGAACCTCGGGTTGCACTCGTATTACAAGTTGAAAGTAAAGAGTTTTCACTCACCTGCTAACCCAAAGTGAGTAAAAAGCAGAACTACAAATATTGCTCACAGAATAACATATTACCTCATAGAAATCAATAGAGCAAAAAAAGTGGAAAAAAACACCCTACTCGCGCGCAAACCCAATCACATATTCTCAAATGCGCTGAACCCAACATGACATGAAAATTTGTTTAAAATTGCATGAAAGAAAAAAAATATTTCATGTAAGCCAATAAACTGTAGAGTTGTGCTTAAAAGGACACTGAACCCAATTTGTTTCTTCCGTGATTCAGATAGTGCATGACATTTTAAGCAACTTTCTAATTTACTCCTATTATCACATTTTCTTCATTCTATTGGTATCTTTATTTGAAAAGCAATATATGTATGAATGTAAGTTTAGATGCTGGCCCATTTTTGGTGAACAACCTGAGTTGTTCTTGCTGATTGGTGGATAAATTCACCCACCAATAAACAAGTGCTGTCCAGGGTCTGAACCAAATATTGGCTGGCTTCTTAGCTTAGATGCTTTTTTTTCAAATAAAGATAGCAAGAGAACGAAGAAAAATTGGCAATAGGAGTAAATTAGAAAGTTGCTTAAAATTACATGCTCTATCTGAACCAAGAAAGAAAAAATGTGGGTTCAGTGTCCCTTTAAGCACAACTCTACAGTTTATTGGCTGACATGGATACATTTTGAAACATTTTCTTTTTTATATCATAGAGTTCATTTTTGAGTACCATGTTCCTTTAAAACTATAAATAAAAAAGTATCTTTATCAATATTTCTACGGGGAAATGAAGAAGACAATGAACTGCAATACACAAAATTGTCTTATTATAACAGTTAAATTGGTTTTCCTTGTATCTGGAAGTGTAACAAATTAGCCCCATTAGTGCAACATCTGACTGTTTGCCAAAAGCTATATATAACTCATTGTTTAAAATGTTTCTGTAATTTAAGAATTTGGATTTAAATGACTAAAGAGAAGAATCATATTGCAAACACTTATTGCAAAAATAATTAAAATTTAAACAGGTGGTGTAATTAATACACTGATCATAAAAAATAATCAGTCTAACCATGTGCTAATCATTTAAAACTACTTTGAACTTGTTTGTTTAATAAAAAGGAAATGCACTGCAAATTATCTACTGCAAAAAATAATACAATTATAATTTATCAGCATTTGTGTTTATGATTTCATTATGACTGCATGAAAAGCAGGAAAGTAAGCTTAGGAGACAGCCTATTTTTGGTTAAGCACCCTGAGTAGCGCTTGCTGATTGGTGGCTACATTTAGCCACCAATTAGCAAGAGCTACCCAAGTGCTGAACCAAAAATGGGCCTGGCACCTAAGCTTACATTTCTGCTTTTCAAATAAAGATACAAAGAGATAATAGGAGTAAATTAGAGAGGTGCTTAAAAGTGCATGACTCTATCTGAATCTTTAATGAAAACATTTGTTTTTATATCCCTTTAATTATATTAATGATAATAATAAAAGCCAAACCAACCACCTGTGTGTGATATTTCTTGCAAAATAAGCTAAATACATTGCCAGCTTAGTCAACTGACATGACCTGGAGAAAATGTCCAATAGTTCCACACACACCAGGTTTAAGAAAAAGATTTAGTCACTTCCAAGAAAGAGACTCTGGCTCAAGTCAACAATAACTTCCATCCATCTTGGAGAAACTTTCCTAGAAAAGTTGTCAAAATATTTTTCCACTCCAATATAATGCAAATACAACAGGGATTACATAGCACATCCAATATTCAAGGTAAAAATTTTGACCAGATTACAAGTGGAGCGGTATTTAACGCTCCCACTTGCGTGCTAACTCCGCTAGAAGTAAGCTCTTTGCGCACGTTGGGTAGCGCTCATATTAAAAGTTGAAGGTTAACTGTTTTTGCACGAGTGCTAATCCGATGCATGCAAAAAGACAAGTGACGATGCACGAGCATGAACGTATTCCCCCATAGAGGTAAAGAGAGCAAAAAAGTGCAAATTCTCAAGTGCACTAACCCAAAATGAAAATCTGAATATTTCACATATATGTTCTTCACATAGAAGAATATGTTCTATTTATTCATAAATACATATTTCTATAAATATTGGATGTTTTATTGCACAAATATATATTTATACCTATATAAATACTGCATATATATATATATGATTTATATAGGTATAAATGTATACCAATATATATAAAGCTGAAATAGGAAAAAAGGGAACAGGGGTCCCCCCCCCCCCCTTATCTAAGCGTAGTAGGTTAAAACCTGCATTTTTGAACTTGATGAAGTAGAATTACATACGGAATGGGAGGAAGCTTTGGATGAGTGTTCCACTAAGCTGGTGAATATTGCCATTAAATATAGAGAAAAGAAAGTGAAAGCTCTAACAGACCAGATAAGGGAGATTGAAGAAGATTTAGAAAAATGTGGAGAGAATGAACATTTTAGAGAGTTAGACGAAAGGAATAGGCAATCAATAGCAGCCTTTGAGCAAGAGGTAATTAAAACCAAAAAGAAAACATTAAAAAATGCTTATATGATAATGAATCCCACAGATACAGGAAATGTTCCAGCTATTTTTTACTAGTGAAAATATAGAAACAGAGAATAGATCCAAAAGATTCCATATAAATGGTCAGCCAAATAAAAAGAAAGGTTCAAAACCAAATTTTAATCACAAAAATAAAGAGAATAATAATGGAAATGGAGATAAATACATCAATACAAATAAAAACAAAAACACAATGAAACATGGTATGAACTATAACAATGGGAGTTAGAAGGCCCCCTTTTCTGGTCAGAACCATCTAAACTTTAGAGCCAGAAAAAATTTGTTTAAGGAAACACATAACAAATGTTATTGGAAAGAACCACAAGATCAACAATATAAAAAAGTCAAAACATGACATATCAACATCCCAATAAACAAAAAAGAGATGTGGGACCATATGAAAATATGGGTGCTAGACCAAAGTATAACCATACTCAGAACCAAAATTATACCAAAGGACAGTCAAATAAAATAGGTCATTATTTTAAAGCTAATAGGGAATCTGATCAGGAATGTTTTTTTAGGAGTAGGAGACTCCCCAGCTGGGAGAAATCAGAAATGAGGAGTCAGAGGAGGAGAAGAGGATGTCGAGGAGGAGTGGTACTCAGACTCAAAAAAAGGAAAAGGGAAAGAGTGGTGAGAAAACAAGAAGATGAGCAGAAATTTTTTAATATTAGCTCAAAAACACTAACTAGTAAAGAGCAGGAGCTATTGAAAAAAAGGTTTCTCCTTTGCACCGACACAAAATCCCAGTGATTTTAAAATCTTTATAGACCTCAAAAAATTATCATGTAAACTTACCCTAAAAAGGTTCCATGTAAGTAAAAAGACTAAAAAGTCAACACAGGATATGGACCATGAGATAGAATGCGAACCAAATAGGTTCGAAGAGTCCATGACTTTAGAATCCCTATTAGATTTGGAGAGAGATAGCGGGGATACACAAAGTATAGACAATTCCCAAAATTTAGTGAGAACACTAGAGGAATTAGGAGTAGAAGTAACTCAATTGAAAGTTAATCATACAGGCTTAAAACCGAATTCTATGTTCTATCCTCTATATGCTCAAGGTAATTGTATCCCAGTATTTAATAATTTAATCCTTCGCGAATTAGACAAAATATCCATAAAACAACTTTAGCACTAAACATTACAATCTTAGTCAGGACAAGAAAAAAGCCTTAGAAGCACTCAAAAATGACAACAAGCAGATAATTTGTGAGGCCGATAAGGGAGGAGGAATAGTGCTGCAAAATAAAGGTGATTATCTAAAAGAGGCATATCGGCTTTTGGGAGATACTAATACTTACACAAATTTAAAAACAAACCTCACTAAAACTTTCAAAGACCAATATTATGTTTTAATAACTACAGCCAATAACCAAGGGATACTTAACAATTCAGAATATGAGTTTTTGCAGGTGGAAAAATCTAGAATTGCAGTGTTCTACCACCTCCCTAAAATTCACAAACAACTAATTGATCCCCCAGGTCACCCGATAGTTTTGGGGATAAGATCCCTAACCATAAAACTGTCACAATACATGGACACCATACTAAAACCTATGGTACCATGTTTACAATCATATTTTAGAGACAGTACGAATGTCATCAACCAACTTTCTAAATACAAGTGGAAGGATGACTACATGTGGATCACTTTAGATGTTTCTGCTCTCTATACGGCCATACCACATGCCTTTCAGCTGTGGAATATTATTTCAGAAAAACAAATTATATAGACTTAAACCAACGGTCATTTATCATCGACAGCATTGAGTTTATTTAAAAAAAAATATATATATTTTCTACATGAGGGGGAATTCTTCTTCCAGACCACCGGTACTGCAATGGGGACAAAATTTGCCCCAAATTTAGCAAATTTGTACATGGGGTGGTGGGAGGAGATGTATATCTTTTCTAATAATCCTTTTATGGATCGCATCGTGAGATGGTTTCGGTTCATAGATGACATTCTCATAATTTAAAAACAGTGGGTGGTGGGTCTGGACTGATACCTCAATAACTCAAAGCCAACTCTAGTATAGACTGTGATCCCTCAAACACAGTTAAAAGCTAGTGGATAAACAAGAAAAGATAAGAGCGGTGCACTAGGCTGAGTTATAATAAGATCAAATATATATATCCAATAAGTAAGAAATATACTACAAAATTAGAGGTAATGGTAGTTAAAAACTTTCAATATATCACTAAAGGTGAAGAGTAAGGTAATATTATACCATAAAATAACAAGATAACTATATCATATAGAAATATTTAATATCAGTGCTAAAAAATTATAAATAATGAGTTAGGTTCCTTACAAGTATTTAAAATGTATCTAAAATGTAATGTCATAATCCGATAATGGAATGTATTTAACATACCATGGAATGTATTTAACAAGAAGAGTTTCTTCTTATCCCATCAAGTGATTTTAAATTTAGAGTATAAGGGAACATTTAAAAAAAAAAAAAAAAAATTATTTGTTTTTATAGTTCAGTTTTTCCCTTGTATTGTTTGTTTATTTACTATACATTGTATGTCATATCCTGTTTTTACCTTAATCCAATAAGAAGATTATTACCAGTTCTTTGGGCTGGTTATTGGAGGAGCACAATCCTGTGAAACGCTCCTCAAAGATTCTTATAGACGGTCACGATATCCAGTGGGCAGCCTCTGATGAAGTAGGGAGTTCCCCTACAAAACGCATTAGCCAACGCCCACCATCTATGCATCACTCGCTGATCTATTAGCCGGCTGAATTTCACTGGGTGGTTGTGAGTTGGTTTGTGGTGATACACACTGGAAAGTACCTAATGATATCTTCTATGGGACACTGTGAATCTACACCACGCTTTGGAGTTGCCCAGCTGGACCAATAAGACTCTTGGATCCTTGGAGACACCCTTGGGACACTGTGGTAGAGTTGTGAGATTTCTAATATGTACCTATCTGTGCTTACATCATACCTCATAATTGTTTGAGGGTTTTATGTGTGAGTCTGCATTTGTCATTCCTACAAGTTTTAACCTATTATGCTTAGAGGAGTGTGCACACCTGTTCCCTTTTTTTCCTATTTCAACTTTATCCGGTCTCCAGTACCGTGTACTCAAGGGGCTGCAACTACTCTGCATTTTCAGATTCTTAAAGGGATACCATCATATTGAATGGATATACACCTTGATACTTCATACATATCTTTTTTACTTGTGCACATTTTTTATTTGTGTTAACTTTTTATTTGTTAAAATACAATATTTTTTATGTTCTTTATGGTAATATAGGGTGCTCCTCATTTTGTATTTATAAATATATATAAAGGAATATCTATTTATAAAAGCGTAGAAGCATTGAAATGTGAAATATTTACAGTAAATACATAGTATAACACTTTTTAAAAATATGAATAGTAAATAAATATGCTTTTTCATATATTCATCTACTTAACTGCAAAGGGCTACAATGCCCTTATATTTATGTAATTGGGGCCAATTTATCAAATGGCCGGCGGACATGATTCGCTGTAACAAATAATTTCCGCCCGACGTCGCTTAATGCCGACAGCATATGCTATTGGCATTTATCATTGCACAAGCATTTCTGGTGAAATGCTTGTGCAATGCCACCCCCTGCACGATGCTAGCAGGGGGTGTCAATGATCCAGATCGCATTGGATCAGATTATTGCAGTCCGCCACCTAAAAAGTGGCGGACGAGTTATCTTATCTTATAAGACCGCTGATTCTTAATTTGTGTTTCAGGCGAGCTGGAAACATCGTGGATAGAAAGCAACATCCCTGCTTAATAAATCTACCCCTATATATGTATACATACTGTATGTATTTATGAGTTTATATGTGTTTATATATATTTATGTGTTTATATGTGTATTTATGTCTGTAAATACATATGTACACAAATAAATACTTAAATACATCTGCACAGTCATACACACACACATATACAGTATTTATATATACATATACAGTATATATATATATATATATATATATATACAGTATATATATTGTATATATATATATATATATATATATTTATTTATTTATTTTTAGACATATATATGTATGTATTTCTATGTTAAAACCCTTTGCCTGCCTTTTTTTCTCTAACACCTAAAACCTCATATCTTTGAGCCTTTATAACTTATTTGTGCAATTTTTTAAAAAAATTTGTATCAGCTAGTGTTATTGTTTGTGTAACTGTACTCTGTAATGTATTTGTATCAGCTAGTGTTATTGTGTGTGTAACTGAACTCTGTAATGTATTTGTATAAGCTAGTGTTATTGTGTGTGTAACTGTACTCTGTAATGTATTTGTATCAGCTAGTGTTATTGTGTGTGTGTAACTGTACTCTGTAATGTATTTGTATCAGCTAGTGTTATTGTGTGTGTAACTGTACTCTGTAATGTATTTGTATCAGCTAGTGTTATTGTGTGTATAACTGTACTCTGTAATGTATTTGTATCAGCTAGTGTTATTGTGTGTATAACTGTACTCTGTAATGTATTTGTATCAGCTAGTGTTATTGTGGGTGTAACTGTACTCTGTAATGTATTTGTATAAGCTAGTGTTATTGTGTGTGTAACTGTACTCTGTAATGTATTTGTATCAGCTAGTGTTATTGTGTGTATAACTGTACTCTGTAATGTATTTGTATCAGCTAGTGTTATTGTGTGTATAACTGTACTCTGTAATGTATTTGTATAAGCTAGTGTTATTGTGTGTGTAACTGAACTCTGTAATGTATTTGTATAAGCTAGTGTTATTGTGTGTATAACTGTACTCTGTAATGTATTTGTATCAGCTAGTGTTATTGTGTGTGTAACTGTACTCTGTAATGTATTTGTATCAGCTAGTGTTATTGTGTGTATAACTGTACTCTGTAATGTATTTGTATAAGCTAGTGTTATTAAGTATGTAACTAAACTCTGTAATGTATTTGTATAAGCTAGTGTTATTGTGTGTGTAACTGTACTCTGTAATGTATTTGTATCAGCTAGTGTTATTGTGTGTATAACTGTACTCTGTAATGTATTTGTATAAGCTAGTGTTATTAAGTATGTAACTAAACTCTGTAATGTATTTGTATAAGCTAGTGTTATTGTGTGTGTAACTGTACTCTGTAATGTATTTGTATCAGCTAGTGTTATTGTGTGTGTAACTGTACTGTGTAATGTATTTGTATCAGCTAGTGTTATTGTGTGTGTAACTGTACTCTGTAATGTATTTGTATAAGCTAGTGTTATTGTGTGTGTAACTGTACTCTGTAATGTATTTGTATCAGCTAGTGTTATTGTGTGTGTAACTGTACTGTGTAATGTTTTTGTATCAGCTAGTGTTATTGTGTGTATAACTGTACTCTGTAATGTATTTGTATAAGCTAGTGTTATTGTGTGTATAACTGTACTCTGTAATGTATTTGTATCAGCTAGTGTTATTGTGTGTATAACTGTACTCTGTAATGTATTTGTATCAGCTAGTGTTATTGCGTGTGTAACTGTACTCTGTAATGTATTTGTATCAGCTAGTGTTATTGTGTGTATAACTGTACTCTGTAATGTATTTGTATAAGCTAGTGTTATTAAGTATGTAACTAAACTCTGTAATGTATTTGTATAAGCTAGTGTTATTGTGTGTGTAACTGTACTCTGTAATGTATTTGTATCAGCTAGTGTTATTGTGTGTGTAACTGTACTGTGTAATGTATTTGTATCAGCTAGTGTTATTGTGTGTGTAACTGTACTCTGTAATGTATTTGTATAAGCTAGTGTTATTGTGTGTGTAACTGTACTCTGTAATGTATTTGTATCAGCTAGTGTTATTGTGTGTATAACTGTACTGTGTAATGTTTTTGTATCAGCTAGTGTTATTGTGTGTGTGTAACTGTACTGTGTAATGTATTTGTATCAGCTAGTGTTATTGTGTGTATAACTGTACTGTGTAATGTATTTGTATCAGCTAGTGTTATTGTGTGTGTAACTGTACTCTGTAATGTATTTGTATCAGCTAGTGTTATTGTGTGTGTGTAACTGTACTGTGTAATGTTTTTGTATCAGCTAGTGTTATTGTGTGTATAACTGTACTCTGTAATGTATTTGTATAAGCTAGTGTTATTGTGTGTATAACTGTACTCTGTAATGTATTTGTATCAGCTAGTGTTATTGTGTGTATAACTGTACTCTGTAATGTATTTGTCTCAGCTAGTGTTATTGTGTGTGTGTAACTGTACTGTGTAATGTATTTGTATCAGCTAGTGTTATTGTGTGTATAACTGTACTCTGTAATGTATTTGTATAAGCTAGTGTTATTGTGTGTATAACTGTACTGTGTAATGTTTTTGTATCAGCTAGTGTTATTGTGTGTATAACTGTACTCTGTAATGTATTTGTATAAGCTAGTGTTATTGTGTGTGTAACTGTACTCTGTAATGTATTTGTATAAGCTAGTGTTATTGTGTGTGTAACTGTACTCTGTAATGTATTTGTATCAGCTAGTGTTATTGTGTGTGTAACTGTACTCTGTAATGTATTTGTATCAGCTAGTGTTATTGTGTGTGTAACTGTACTCTGTAATGTATTTGTATCAGCTAGTGTTATTGTGTGTGTGTAACTGTACTGTGTAATGTATTTGTATCAGCTAGTGTTATTATGTGTGTGTAACTGTACTGTGTAATGTATTTGTATCAGCTAGTGTTATTGTGTGTGTAACTGTACTGTGTAATGTATTTGTATCAGCTAGTGTTATTATGTGTGTAACTGTACTCTGTAATGTATTTGTATCAGCTAGTGTTATTGTGTGTGTAACTGTACTCTGTAATGTATTTGTATCAGCTAGTGTTATTGTGTGTGTGTAACTGTACTGTGTAATGTATTTGTATCAGCTAGTGTTATTATGTGTGTGTAACTGTACTGTGTAATGTATTTGTATCAGCTAGTGTTATTGTGTGTGTGTAACTGTACTGTGTAATGTATTTGTATCAGCTAGTGTTATTGTGTGTGTGTAACTGTACTGTGTAATGTATTTTTAATGTGAAGGTTAATCAGAGCTCTGAGGATGCACTATCCCGATGTGCGCTAGCTTTAATTGTGCTCAAGTGATCGCGTTTACTTTTAACTTGTAATACGAGCGATAAACCTGGCACACGCAAAATCCCACGATAAACACCCCTGTTATCACTCGCATGTAACTGTTAGCGCTTAACTCGTAATCTGGCCCTTAGTCTTGCATGAGCTTTGTAACCACTGTTATATTTGCTATAGAATTCTTGCAAAACTGCTACCATATATTGCTCCAGACACACTCATGCTTTTAATTCAATTTGATAATTTTAGTTTGTGTCTCTTAAACAGGCAAATAAGAGCAGCCACCAATCACCAGCTAGCTCCTAGTAGCGCATTGCTTCTCCGAAGCCTACCTAGGTATGATTTTCAACAAAGGATATCAAGAGAATGAAGCATGTTAGATAATAGAAGTAATTTAGAAAACTGTTTAACATTGCATGCTCTATCTGAATCATGAAAGCTTAATGTTGATCTTACTGTCTATATATATATACTATATATATATATATATATATATATATATATATATATATATATATATATATATATATATATATATATATACTTATTGGGTCTTTTTAAATTTCCAATTTGACAGAAGCCTTTATCAACGTTTTTGACAATTTGTAAATTGTTTCTGGTTTTAGCACCCTCAAGCTGTTATCAGACAGCTTCAGCTAGATCATCCCAAATCTCAAGCCAGCAAAAAATAATGTTACAAATGCTTAGTTTAAAGACCAACCAAATTATTGTTTTTAACATATCACTCTAAACTTAAACTAGCCCACCTCTTGGGCACTTTGAATGACATCATTAAGACTTTACGGATGACATCCTATTTGACATTAATCAATGACGTCACCAATGACTCCATCAGTTACATCACTAGAAACAAGTAGTATACACAACACACTAGAGACTCTGGAATTGGAGGTGATGGGAAGTAAAAATATGGCATCACAAACAAGACGGCAAAACTTAGTACACAGTTATTTATGTATTGAAATAAATAATAATTAAACTAATTTCCATAACAATCAACTAGTTAGGCCTAAGGTGTCAATAATATATTATATGTTAAACAAATGACCCAAGGTTAACCAGATTGACTTACATAAAATAAGTGGGTAGGGGTGAACACTTCTAAATTTGCTATTTATATGTATATAAGAAACTCCTAATCCATAATTTTCATTTATTTTAGATATCACATTTCTAATATATGACTTGGAGAAAACAGGTTAGCTAAACTTGTTAACGTTGGCATTCCTACAAACAAATCTTCTTGCTTATAAATATTCAACAACTGTAGTATTTTTGGCTATACTATAAGGTGTAGAGACCAACTGAATATATTCTTCAACATGTGTAGTGATAACATTTTGTCCTGCCAAAAATATTTTTAACCTGACTCCTCAAGACAACCTATTTATGGAGGAAAAAGTAACATATTCCTTTAAAGTTTTGGTTTTAGAATGCACTTTCATCTGATCAATTGATTCATGAAACATTTAGAAAGGGGAAGGAACATTAAAGGCTATGAAATATTTCACTTGGAGATTTTGGAAAACTACCAAAAACAATGGGTATTCCCTTATTCCCTGCTCTGCTGGAGCCCTTGCAACACATAAAAAAGCTTTGGACAATCTTTAAGCAGCTGGTAAGAATGGCATTTTGTAACTCAGTAACATGATAGTATAACACGCATAATATATAAGGGTATGGGGCCTCTTCCAGTGCACAAAAGTAAAACAAGGAAGGCACATCCAGTTCTAATAGTTTGTGGATAATTATAGAAGGATTAAAAAATAATTTGCACATTAGTTGTTAGAATACTTGTCACAATAATGTATTGTGGATGACATTATAGGGTTAAAACACTGACATGCATATTATTTGTGAATAGAAATTTTGTTTGTGAGGCGCTATAACTATTATTAAATTAAATATTTTATCTTAGGCTTTTCAGATGCCAAGGCATTACATTTTTGTATTCGTGCGCAGAATTATTATTTTTTTCTGGTCAGTTATTTATGGAAAAATGTTCAGTTCATGGAGTCATTACGTTCTGCTGAATTTTGACAACATTATTTGTTCATTAAAATAAATTCAGGATAGCAGCTTTAACATAAAATTAAAGTAGTAGCTAATGCTACTGCTACAAGACAACAGAAGCACAAAAATATATAGTTTTTTTAATTAGGGTCAAGATTGTCAAGGACAAATGTGAAGCTTACATATATTTCAAGGATTACACAGGAATTAATCAACTGACACAGATATTGACGGATCAGGAGTGAATTATGTAAAATTTAAAGCGTTTCCTGACATTTTTAATCTCATTAACAGCTTTAATTATTTAATTTTGTGTTTTTAAACAAATGCAAAGTATACAGCACAATTTGGGATGCTTTGCATTTGCCAATATCGGAATGTGCAGACCTAATTGGTAATATGATACTAGTTTAAGTACATTTAAATACTGTATTGCATAAACAATAACACTCTAAGGGGCCTATCTATCAAGCTCCGTACGGAGCTTGTGGGCCCCTGTTTCTGGCGAGTCTTCAGGCTCGCCAGAAACACCAGTTATGAAGCAGCTGTCTAAAGACTGCTGCTCCATAACCCTGTCCGCCTGCTCAGATGAGGTGGACAGGAATAGCCAGAATTCAACCAGATCGAGTACGATCGGGTTGATTGACACCCCCTGCTGGCGGCTGATTGGCCGCGAGTCTGCAGGGGGTGGTGTTGCACCAGCAGCTCACAAGAGCTGCTGGTGCAATGCTGAATACGGAGAGCGTATTGCTCTCCACATTCAGCGATGTCTGTCGGACCTGATCCGCACTGTCAGATCAGGTTCAACAGACATATGATAAATAGGCCTCTAACTTTTAAGTGAGCGGTAGATTTTTTTTGTGAAATTTCAAAATGTAATTTAGTTTGTCAGCCACTTGTATCATCAGAGAGCAATCAACCAATCACAGACTCATATACGTTTACTCCGTGAACTCTTTCACATGCTCAGTAATAGCTGGTGCCTCAGAAAGTGTGCATATAAAAAGGCAGTGTACAATTCAATAATGAAAATAAATTGGAACGTATTTTATACCTGCCTGCTCTATCTGCATAATGAAAGTTTATTTCTTACCGTAGTGTCCCGTAAAAAAACAATTGAATTTCATCTTTGAAAATACCCATTTACTGGCATATGTTTTGATTATAAAGTATATGTTCATCATACTTTTCCATGGGTGAAATAAAGGACATTATCAACTGCATGCTCTATCTGATTCATGAACGTTTTAAAAGCTTCAGTGTAAGGTGAACTCAAAACAAAATATGTGGCTTTCAAAAGTTATGAACTCCATGGTATGTTCCATTGTATACTTTTCTAATTGAAAGTATAAATCTCTAAATATTGATAATAACAACGTTAACAGCAGCACAAATTAAAAAAAATACTTCATAAAATATATTGAGTCAAAAATTATAAGGCATAACTTTGTTTCAAGCTTCTGACAATTATGTCATATTTGGCTGTGTATGTATCAGTAAATGTCTTTTTATTATTTGTGCTGTTACATATGTCAGTGCCTAGTGCAATAATAAGATAATATTCACTAGGCAAATATACTGATGATGGTCTCTATCAGGCCCGGACTGGCCATAGAGCATACAGCGCATTTGCCCAGTGGGCCGGGGCCAGTTGTGGGCTGGCATGGTTGTCTTAGCCCCACCCAGTTACCAGCATTATCATTTGCTTATGATGCAGGGCTAGCCCTGCCTGCCTCTCACTGACTTACTGTGTCTGTGAGACAGTCAAAGAGAATCAACTTCTCTTGATGATGCTTTTGATGCCTGTGGGAGTCTGATTTTTTGTGATTGTGGATTTCTGGGGAGCTTTGTCTGTGCTTGTGGGTGCTGACTTCCTTTGGATTTCTTTGTGTGTTCTTTCTCCCTGATAGTGCTGCTTATATGTGATAAGAAGTGCTCAGGTGGCTGCTATTTTGAGTGATTTTGACTTCACAGGTTAATGAGCAATAAGCGCTTACTCTTTATTTTAATGTGAACTGTTGTTTTTTAAACTACATTTCACTTTTTTTTTACTATTTAATGACAACCAATTTATAAAATGCAGCAACAGAAGTGTGTTACAAATTTTTAATGTTTTTGTAAATCCAATATAGTACCTTATACTTGTCAGTTTCTATGGCTAAATAACAAAAAGGGGAGAGGAGTTGGCTGCTCTGCTTTAAAGGGCTTGATTTTTTAAGCCCTTCTCTTCCCTTTTAATGCAGGTTCTCACCTGCAGTCAGGATTTATCACCGCTGCTTCCCTGCCCTGTTCTCCACCTTTTAGGTGGAGAATTTCAATCTGACCAGGGAGAATGACAGCTCCTGCCCTCACTTGATTGGTTGTGCACAGGTAGTGGGCAGGGGATTGTTTCCCGCCAGAGCAGAAGATGGGCAGACAGGGATATATGTCCGCCCCTGTCCGCCACTACATAATAAATGGAACCCAAAAGGCCTGAGCCTATTTTTGGTCCCAGCCCGTCCCTGGTCTCTATTAGGCAGTAATGTTTGCTGTGATATCACCATATAATAACACTATTGTATATACCTCCCTTGTAAAAGCACCTCTGCACCTTACTGCACCCCATTAATCATTCATCAACCAGAAGTTTTTTATTTAGGGTGCTCTGTGTATTAATCTGTTTTATTTTTGAATGTGTATTTTTTCCTACAATCCCCTACTCATGTTTATTGATAATAATAATAATAATAATAATAATAATAATAATAATAATAATAATTAAATAGCTATGATTAGAATATATGAATTTGGCGCATCCACCCTCTATTAATACATAAAGTATAACCTTTTATTTGGTATAGCTAAAATTGATGTGGAAAAAAGCAATTCTAAACTCTAAAAAGAGATTAATAGCCTATACCATTAAAAACATTTTTCAACCTTTCAATTCAAGGATACTGAATCTATTTTTTTCTTATGGTCATAGAATGTTGAAGGTGAAACATTACACATACTGAAAATGGCCCAGATTACGAGTTTTGCGTTAGAGGCTGTGCGGTGCTAACAAGTAGTTTTCCCTCACTGCTCACTTACCTACAGCGCTGGTATTACGAGTTTTTACAAACCCGTCGTTAAAAGACAAGAAGTAAGTGTTGAGCAAAATTTTGCTCATTACCGCACTCCAATACCAGTCAGCGTTAAGCTGGTGTAACGTGCTCGTGCACGATTTCCCCATAAGAATCAATGGGGAGAGCCAGCTGAAAAAAAGTCTAACACCTGCAAAAAAGCAGCGTAAAACTCCTTAACGCAGCCCCATTGATTCCTATGGGGAAATAAAATTTATCTCTACACCTAACACCCTGACATGAACCCCGAGTCTAAACACCCCTAATCTTACACTTATTAAACCCCTAATCTGCCGCCCCCGACATTGCCGACACCTAAATTATAATTATTAACCCCTAATTTGCCGCTCCGGACACTACCGCCACCTACTGCTGCCCTCAACATCGCTGAAACCTATATTATATTTATTAACCCCTACTCTGCCGCCCCCAATGTCACCGCCACCTACCTACACTTTTTAACCCCTAATCTGCTGCCCCCAATGTCGCCGCCACTATAATAAACATATTAACCCCTAACCGCCGCACTCCCGCCTCGCAAACATTAGTTAAATATTATTAACCCCTAATCTGCCGGCCCTAACATTGAGGCCAACTACCTACATTTATTAACCCCCTAATCTGCCGCCCCCAACGTCGCCGTCACTATATTAAAGTTATTAACCCCTAAACCAAAGTCTAACCCTAAACCTAACACACCCTAACTTAAATATAATTAAAAGAAATCAAAATAAATATTACTATCATTAACTAAATTATTCCTATTTAAAACTAAATACTTACCTGTAAAATAAACCCTAAGATAGCTACAATATAACTAATATTATTTATTTATTTTTTATTTTACAGGCAAGTTTGTATTTATTTTAACTAGGTAGAATAGTTACTAAATAGTTATTAATTATTTAATAACTACCTAGCTATAATAAATACATAAGTACCTGTAAAATAAAACCTAACCTAAGTTACAATTACACCTAACATTACACTATAATTAAATAAATTAACTAAATTAAATATAATTAAATAAATTACATACAATTAACCAAATTAAATTAGCTAAAGTACAAAAAAAAAACACACTAAATTACAGAAAATAATAAACAAATTACAGAAATTTAAACTAATTACACCTAATCTAATAGCCCTATTAAAATAAAAAAGCCCCCCCAAAATAAAAAAAACCTAGCCTAAACTAAACTACAAATAGCCCTTAAAAGGGCCGTTTGCTGGGCATTGCCCCAAAGTAATCAGCTCTTTTACCTATAAAAAAATACAATCAACCCCCGCAACAGTAAAACCCACCACCCACACAACCAACCTCCCAAATAAAAACCTATCTAAAAAAAACTAAGCTCCCCATTGCCCTGAAAAGGGCATTTGGATGGGCATTGCCCTTAAAAGGGCAGTTAGCTCTTTTGCAAGCCCAAACCTCAAATCTAAAAAATAAACCTACCCAATACACCCTTAAAAAAGCCTAACACTAACCCCCTGAAGATCGACTTACCCGGAGACGTCTTCATCCAAGCCGGGCGAAGTGGTCCTCCAGATGGGCAGAAGTCTTCATCCAAGCCGGGCAGAAGTGGTCCTCCAGACGGGCAGAAGTCTTCATCCAAGCCGGGCAGAAGTGGTCCTCCAGATGGGCAGAAGTCTTCATCCAGACGGCATCTTCTATCTTCATCCATCCGGCACAGAGTGGCTCCATCTTCAAGACATCCGATGTGGAGCATCCTCTTCTTCCGACGACTAAAACACAATGACGGTACTTTAAGTGACGTCATCCAAGATGGCGTCCCTTAGATTCCGATTGGCTGATAGAATCAGCCAATCAGATTTAAGGTAGAAAAAATCCTATTTTCTGATGCAATCAGCCAATAGGATTGAGCTTGCATTCTATTGGCTGTTCCAATCAGCCAGTAGAATGCAAGCTCAATCCTATTGGCTGATAGGATCTTTTCTACCTTAAATCTACCTTAGATTTTTTTCTACCTTAATTCCAATTGACTGATAGAATTCTATCAGCCAATCGGAATCTAAGGGACGCCATCTTGGATTATGTCACTTAAAGGTACCTTCATTCTGTTTTAGTCATCAGAAGAAGAGGATGCTCCGCTTCGGAAGTCTTGAAGATGGAGCCGCTCCGCGCCGGATGGATCGAGATAGAAGATGCCATCTGGATGAAGACTTCTGCCCGTCTGTAGGACCACTTCTGCCCAGCTTGGATGAAGACTCTGCCCGTCTGGAGGACCACTTCTGCCCGGCTTGTATGAAGACTTCTGCCCATCTGGAGGACCACTTCGCCCGGCTTGGTTGAAGACGTCCCCCGGTAAGTCGATCTTCAGGGGGTTAGTGTTAGGTTTTTTTAAGGGTGTATTGGGTGGGTTTATTTTTTAGATTAATGGGTTTGGGCTTGCAAAAGAGCTAACTGCCCTTTTAAGGGCAATGCCAATCCAAATTCCCTTTTCAGGGCAATGGGGAGCTTAGTTTTTTTTAGATAGGTTTTTATTTGGGGGGTTGGTTGTGTGGGTGGTGGGTTTTACTGTTGGGGGGTTTGTATTCTTTTTTACAGGTAAAAGAGCTGATTACTTTGGGGCAATGCCCCGCAAAAGGCCCTTTTAAGGGCTATTGGTAGTTTAGTTTAGGCTAGGGTTTTTTTTATTTTGGGGGGGCTTTTTTATTTTAATAGGGCTATTAGATTCGGTTTAATTAGTTAAAATTTCTGTAATTTGCTTATTATTTTCTGTAATTTAGTGTTTTGTTTTTTTTGTATTTTAGCTAATTTAATTTAATGTGGGGAATTGTATGTAATTTATTTAATTGTATTTAATTTAGTTAATTTATTTAATTATAGTGTAGTGTTAGGTGTAATTGTAACTTAGGTTAGGTTTTATTTTACAGGTTCTTTTGTATTTATTTTAGCTAGGTAGGTATTAAATAGTTAATAACTATTTAGCAACTATTCTACCTAGTTAAAATAAATACAAACTTGCCTGTAAAATAAATATAAATCCTAAGCTAGCTACAATGTAACTATTAGTTATATTGTAGCTATCGTAGGGTTTATTTTACAGGTAAGTATTTAGTTTTTAAATAGGAATAAATTAGTTAATGATAGGAATTTTTAGTTAGATTTCTTTTAATTACATTTAAGTTAGGGGGTCTTAGGGTTAGGGTTAGACTTAGATTTAGGGGTTAATAACTTTAATATAGTGGCGGCGACGTTGGGGGCGGCAGATTAGGGGTTAATAAATGTAGGTAGGTGGCGGCGATGTTAGGTACGGCAGATTAGGGGTTAATAATATTTAACTAGTGTTTGCGAGGTGGGAGTGGGGTTAATATATTTCTTATAGTGGCGGCGATGTTGGGAGCGGCAGATTAGGGGTTAAAATTTTTCTTTTAGTGTTTGCAATGTGGGAGGGCCTCGGTTTAGCGATTAATAGGTAGTTTAAGGGTGTTAGTGTACTTTTTAACACTTTAGTTAAGAGTTTTATGCTACGGCGTTGTAGTGTAAAACTCTTAACTACTGACTTTAAAATGCGGTACCAGTCTTGACAGGAGAGGGTCTACCGCTCACTTTTTGGCAGACTCGTAATACCGGCGCCATTGAAAAAAGAGGATACGCAATTTACGTAAGTGGATTTGCGGTATTTCCAAGTCTGGCCAAAAAAGTGAGCGGTACACCTGTACCTACAAGACTCATAATACCAGCGGGTGTTAAAAAGTAGCGTTAGGACCTCTTAACACTGCTTTTTTTACCCTAACGCACAACTAGCCGTTACTTTGCTCTAGGAATTTTTTATTGAAGAGCATACTTAGTTTTATGAGGAGTGTGCACGTTTATACAGGGTAACAAGAGAATCATGTTAAAATAGCTTGGATTTTTTTTTTATATAAAATTTCATGGACTATAAAAATCATGAAGGATTAATAAAGACTGTAATATTAATTTAATCCATTATTACTCAATAACAGACTTATAGGACTCCTAAAGACAAAATAAATTATTGAGATAAAGCATGCAGTTTAAAAAACTTTCCAATACTTCCAGTATCGAAACATGCACACTTTCTGAGGCTCCAGCTCCTACTGAGCATGTGTAGAGATGTGTAGCTGTGAAAAGCTAGGTTCGTCCAAATCATTGTAATGAATATTCAGGGAAATTAGTTTCCCAAATTATTCATTGGCTGCAATATTCAGTATCCGTTTAGTTTAAAAAAATGAAATGAATACTAAATATTAAAACGTTAATTATTAAAATAATAAAACAGTTTTATTGGTTTTCGTTAAACAAATGTAAATGTTCAAAAGCAACAGGAGAAAAGTTCACCTGTAGATTTATACTTACCTTTTGCACGCTGACTCACTATTTTCTTCACAGGATCACGGCTGTGCCGTCTGTTGGCGCAGCCGGGGTTCTGTGAAGGAGAGCAGCGAGTTAGCAGACTCTACAGTACGCAAAAGGTAAGTATAAAGCTACAGGTGAACTTTTTCTTCTGTAGCTTTTGAACATTTACATGTGTTTAACGAAAACTAATGTAAATGTTTAGCAAATAATTAGTATTCATTTATTTTGCTTGCTATAGAGGGTGACTCTCCAGCAAGCAAAATGTAAGTTTTAAACCTTTAAAAGTAATTTAATATTAGTAAGTCATTTAATATTAGTAAGTAATTTAATATTAGTAAGTCATTTAATATTTGTAAGTCATTTAATATTAGTAAGTCATTTAATATTAGTAAGTAATTTAATATTAGTAAGTCATTTAATATTTGTAAGTCATTTAATATTAGTAAGTCATTTAATATTAGTAAGTCATTTAATATTAGTAAGTAATTTAATATTTGTAAATAGTTTAATATTAGTAAGTCATTTAATATTAGTAAGTAATTTAATATTAGTAAGTAATTTAATATTAGTAAGTCATTTAATATTAGTAAGAAATTTAATATTTGTAAGTCATTTAATATTAGTAAGTCATTTAATATTAGTAAATAGTTTAATATTAGTAAGTCATTTAATATTAGTAAGTCATTTAATATTAGTAAGTAATTTAAATTCTGGGCATTCATTTGGATCTTCATTTCGTGAGAATGAAACAAATATACATTTTTTGTTATGAATGTGCATTTATAATGCACAGTAAAAAAATAAATGCATTTTGTGATTGGCTAATGGCTGTCATGTCACAGGGGGAGGGAAATTTTAATGTACTTTCACCTAGATTACGAGTTTTTAAACAGGGTGCAAAAATAACGCCCAAAAATTTGCGTTATTGCACTCTCCATAGCACTGCCATTACGAGTTACTGAAAAGCCTCCTTGTGCTGTGCGTTATGGTGCATTAAGCTCCATACCGCACAAAAGCCAAGGGCTGAGTTTACGTGCTCGTGCACGCTTTCCCCCATAGACATCAATGGGGAGAGCACCTGCAATCGCGGAATGGTGATCGCCATAACGCAATCCCATTGATGTCTATGGGGGAAAGAAAGTTACGTTTAAACCTAACACCCTAACATAAACCCCAAGTCTAACCCCCCCTAATCCGCCGCCCCCGACATCACCAACACTAATTAAAGTTATTAACCCTATTCCGCTGCTCCCCGACATTGCTGACACTAATAAAAGTTATTAACCTCTATTCAGCCGCACCCCAACATCGCCAACACTAATAAAAGTTATTAACCCCTCTTCCGCCACTCCCCTACATCGCCAACACTAATAAAAGTTATTAACCCCTATACCGTCACTCCTCTACATCGCTGACACTAATAAAAATTATTGACCCCTACCGCTGCCCCCGAATTCGCTGACACCTAAATAAACCTATTAACCCCTAAACTGCCGCCCCCCCACATCGTAACTACTAAACTAAACCTATTAACACCTAAACCTAACAACCCCCTAGCTTCAAATTAAAATTAGAATATAACTATCTTTAAAAAAAATAAAAACTTACTTGTGAAATAAAAAGAAACAAAGAAAAATTAAAAATACTAAGATTACAGAAAATAATAACGAAATGATCAAAAATAAAAACAATTAGACCTAATCTAATAGCCCTATAAAAATAAAAAGCCCCCCAAAATAAAACAACCCCTAACCTACAATAAACTACCAATAGCCCTTAACCATTTGAGTGCAAAGCACTTTCCCACCTGGGTGCTAAGTACATTTGAGGGTTTTTAAGTTTTTTTTAATTTTATTTTCAGATCCAGAAGACTAATAAGCAGCATGCCCCCTTTCCCTTTATTGTTCATTGTCTTTTTTAATAAAGTTGCGCAGTGACGTTATCACGTCATTATGCGTGACATCATCACGCAAAATGTGAAGTCCTGGTTATGCCTGTCATTATACAGACCCGATTGCCGGGGTAGGAGTGGGTGGGAGCCCCCAGATCTCCCTCAAGCTGGGAGAGTGCTAGCAACGGTTCTGAGCCGTCGTTAGCACCTGAGTGGGAAACTCTGCAACTGCTCAGAGGCGTTGTTAGCACTCAAGGGCATTGTCCTAAGTTAAACAGCTCTTTTACCTTAAAAATTACTAAGTTCCCTCCTTAAAAGTAAACCCCCCACCCAACCAACCCCCAAAAATAAAAAACCTAACTCAAAAAAATCCTAAACTACCCATTGCCCCTAAAGATGCATTTGTATGGGCATTGCCCTTAAAAGAGCATTCAGCTCTTTTACTGCCCTTAAAAGGGCATTCAGCTTTTTACAAGTGCCCATTCCTAATCTAAAAAAAAACCCAACCAAATAAAAAAATAAAAAAAGCCTAACCCCATAAAATCTGTTCTATCTTCACCCCGGCGGGGCAGAGCAGAGCTATCCTGGATGGTGAAGACATTGAGGCCTACTTATCAAGCCGTCAACTGTGCTGCATTCGCCAGCACCAATACGCTCGCCTGACATCGCCTAACATCGCGGCCGCGGACCTGAATATATTCTCCATATTTAACAAAAAAGCTGTCAAAAATACGCGCACCAAGTACGGGGCGATGATCAGCGGACTGTTGTTAACTAACAGTCCTCAATATCACTGCTCTTCGGCTTTTCCCCAGCTTTATTTGTATACTGTCACTAAGCACCACCACTATACTAAACTGTTTAACCCCTATCCCGTTGCTCCCGGACCCCACCGTAACTAAAAAAAGTTATTAACCCCTAAACCGTCACTCCCGGAGCCCACCGCCACTCTAATAAAGTTATTAACCCCTAATCCTCCGCTCCCGGAGCCCATCGCCACCTACATTATACTTATTAACCCCTAATCTGCCGCCCCCTACACCGCCGCCACTTACATTATGTTATTAACCCCTATTGCTCCGCTCCCAGAGCCCACTGCCACCAACATTATACTTATTAACCCCTAATCTGCCACCCCCTATACCGCCGCCACCTACATAAAGTCATTAACCCTTATCCTGCCGCTCCCGGAGCCCACCGCAACTAAATAAATGTATTAACCCCTAAACCACCAGCCCCCCACATCACCATAAACTAAATTAAACTATTAACCCCTAAAACCTAACAACCCGCTAACTTTATATTAAATATTAACTCATCCCTATCTTATAATAAATTTAAACTTACCTTTATATTTAAATTAAACTATTTTAAACTATTAATTAACCTATCCTATTATACTAAAATTACATTTAACTATATTAAATTAATAATTAACCTACCCTAACTATTATAATAAAATTACATTAAACTAAATTAAAATAAAAATTAATCTAATCTAACTTTTATACTAAAATTACATTAAACTACAAATTAAATTAACTATATTATATATTTAAACACCTAACCCTACTCAAATAATTAAAATCTACACTAAAAAATTACTAAGTTACCAAAAACTAACAATTAAGTTACAAAAAATAGCAAACACTAAGTTACAAAAAATAAAAAATAAATTATCAAAGATTTAAACTAATTACACCTAATCTAAGGGCCCTTAAAATAGCCCTTAAAAGGGCCTTTTGCGGGGCATTGCCCCAAAGAAATCAACTCTTTTACCTGTAAATAAAAAATACAAACAACCCCCCCAACAGTAAAACCCACCACCCACACAACCAACCCCCCCAAATAAAAAACAAATCTAAAAAAACCTAAGCTCCCCATTGCCCTGAAAAGGGCATTTGGATGAGCATTGCCCTTAAAATAGCTTTTAGCTCTATTGCAGCCCAAGTCCTAATCTAAAACTAAAACCACCCAATAAACCCTTAAAAAATCCTAACACTAACCCCAGAAGATTTACTTACAGTTTTGAAGATCCGACACCCATCCTCCAAGAAGCCAGGAGAAGTCCTCAACGATGCGGCCAAAGTCTTCATCCAAGCCCGCAGAAGTCTTCTATCTTCATTCATCCGGCGCGGAGCGGCTCCATCTTCAAGACATCCGACGTGGAGCATCCTCTTCTTTCCGACGACTACCGACGAATGAAGGTTCCTTTAAATGACGTCATCCAAGATGGCGTCCCTTAGATTCCGATTGGCTGATAGAATTCTATCAGCCAATCGGAGTTAAGGTTGAAAAAATCCTATTGGCTGATGCAATCAGCCAATAGGCTTGAGCTTTCATTCTATTGGCTGATTGGAATAGCCAGTAGGATGAAAGCTCAATCCTATTGGCTGATTGCAACAGCCAATAGGATTTTTTCAACCTTAATTCCGATTAATTCCAATCGGAATCTAAGGGATGCCATCTTGGATGACGTCATTTAAAGGAACCTTCATTCGTCGGTAGTCGTCGGAAAGAAGAGGATGCTCCACGTCGGATGTCTTGAAGATGGAGCCGCTCCGCGCCGGATGAATGAAGATAGAAGACTTCTGCGGGCTTGGATGAAGACTTTGGCCGCATCGTTGAGGACTTCTCCTGGCTTCTTGGAGGATGGATGTCGGATCTTCAAAACTGTAAGTAAATCTTCTGGGGTTAGTGTTAGGATTTTTTAAGGGTTTATTGGGTGGTTTTAGTTTTAGATTAGGACTTGGGCTGCAATAGAGCTAAAAGCTATTTTAAGGGCAATGCCCATCCAAATGCCCTTTTCAGGGCAATGGGGAGCTTAGGTTTTTTTAGATTTGTTTTTTATTTGGGGGGGTTGGTTGTGTGGGTGGTGGGTTTTACTGTTGGGGGGGTTGTTTGTATTTTTTATTTACAGGTAAAAGAGTTGATTTCTTTGGGGCAATGCCCCGCAAAAGGCCCTTTTAAGGGCTATTTGTAGTTTATTGTAGGTTAGGGGTTTTTTTATTTGGGGGGGGGGCTTTTTTATTTTCATAGGGCCCTTAGATTAGGTGTAATTAGTTTAAATCTTTAGGGTATTCCAATCAGCCAATAGAATGAAAGCTCAAGCCTATTGGCTGATTGCATCAGCCAATAGGATTTTTTCAACCTTAACTCCGATTGGCTGATAGAATTCTATCAGCCAATCGGAATCTAAGGGACGCCATCTTGGATGACGTCATTTAAAGGAACCTTCATTCGTCGGTAGTCGTCGGAAAGAAGAGGATGCTCCGTGTCTGATGTCTTGAAGATGGAGCCATTCTGCACTGGATTGATGAAGATAGAAGATGCCGTCTGGATGAAGACTTCTGCGGGCTTGGATGAAGACTTCGGCCACTTCGTTGAGGACTTCTCCCGGCTTCTAGGAGGATGGATGTTGGATCTTTAAAACTGTAAGTAAATCTTCTGGGGTTAGTCTTAGGATTTTTTAAGGGTTTATTGGGTGGGTTTTAGTTTTAGATTAGGACTTGGGCTGCAATAGAGCTAAATGCCCTTTTAAGGGAAATGCCCATACAAATGCCCTTTTCAGGGTAATGGGGAGCTTAGGTTTTTTTAGATTAGGTTTTTATTTGGGGGGGTTGGTTGTGTGGGTGGTAGGTTTTACTGTTGGGGGTATTTGTATTTTATATTTACAGGTAAAAGAGCTGATTTCTTTGGGGCAATGCCCCACAAAAGGCCCTTTTAAGGGCTATTTGTAGTTTATTGTAGTTTAGGGTTTTTTTATTTTGGGGGGGGCTTTTTTATTTTCATAGGGCCCTTAGATTAGGTGTAATTAGTTTAAATCTTTGATAATTTCTTTTTTATTTTTTGTAACTTAGTGTTTGTTATTTTTTGTAACTTAGTTGTTAGTTTTTGGTAACTTAGTAATTTTTTAGTGTAGATTTAAATTATTTGAGTAGGGTTAGGTGTTTAAATATATAATATAGTTAATTTAATTTGTAGTTTAATGTAATTTTAGTATAAAAGTTAGGTTAGATTAATTTTTATTTTAATATATTTTAATGTAATTTTGTTATAATAGTTAGGTTAGATTAATTATTAATTTAATATAGTTTAATGTAATTTAGTATAATAGTTATTGTAGATTAAATTAATTAGTAGTTTAATATAGTTTAATTTAAATCTAAAGGTAAGTTTAAATTTATTATAAAATAGGGATGAGTTAATATTTAATATAAAGTTAGTGGGTTGTTAGATTTAAGGGTTAATAGGTTAATTTAGTTTATGCCGATGTGGGTGGCTGGCTGTTTAGGGGTTAATAACTTTATGTAGGTTGCGGCAGTGTCGGAGTTGCAGATTAGGGGTTAATAACATTATGTAGATGGCGGCGGTGTAGGGGGCGACAGATTAGGGATTAATAAGTATAATGTAGGTGGCGGCGGTGTAGGGGGCAGCAGAATAGGGGTGTTTAGACTCGGGGTACATGTTAGGGTATTAGGTGTAAACGTAACTTTTATTCTTCCTTAGGAATCAATGGGATATCGGGCAGCAGTGAACATAAGCTTTCACTGCTTTCAGACTCCTATTGATTCCTATGGCATCCGCCGCCTCCAGGGCGGCGGATTGAAATGCAGGTACGCTGGGCCGGAATAGTGGCGAGTGTACCTGGTAGTTATTTGTTAACTAGCAAAAGTAGTCAGATAGTGCCGAATTTGCATTCGGAACATCTGTAGTTACGTAAGCATTGATCTGTTTCGGACTGAAACCGGCGGATTGTATGTTACGTCACAAAATTCTACTTTTGCCGGTCTGTAGGCTTTGATAACTAAGGGGAATCAAGCTCTCCACAATTACGCTGTGGAATTCCAGCGTATTTGCAGTTGACGGCTTGATAAATAGGCCTCATTATGCGCGGAGCATCCTCTTCATGCGGTCACACTGAAGTTGAATGCAAGGTAGCCGTTTGAAAATGGCGTACCTTGCATTCCTATTGGCTGATTTGATTCTTCAAATTCAAATCAGCAAATAGATGAGAGCTTCTGAAATCCTATTGGCTGTTTAAAACTTTAAAAGTTTTTTATTTTTTGTAATTTAGTGTTTATTATTTTTTGTAATTTTAGATTTTTTATTTTTTTTCATAGTATTAGGTTTTTTTAAATTTGTAATTTAGATTTTTTATTGGTAGTTTTTTAATTTATTAGAATAGTAATGTTAGGTTAATTTATAGTTTAAACTTAGTTTTTTTTTAATTTCACAGGTAAGTTTTTATTTATTTTAAGATAGTTATATTGTAATTTTAATATAAAGTTAGGGGGTGTTAGGTTTAGGGGTTAATATTTTATTAATGTCGGCGATGTTGAGGGGCAGCAGATTAGGGGTTAATAGGTTTATTTAATAGTCACAATGTGGGTGGGTGTCAGATTAGGGGTTAATAAGTTTAATATAGTGTTTGTGATGCGGAAGGGTGACGGTTTAGGGGTTAATAGGTAGTTTATGTGTGTTAGTGTACTTTGTAACATTTAGTTATGAGTTTTGTGAAACATTTTTGTTACACAAAATCTATAACTACTGGTCTCAGATGGCGGTACGGATCGTGTTGGTATAGGCTGTAACGCAAGCATTTTAGCCAGACTACACAACCTGTAATACGGCGATATGGAAAATCCCGCACCCAAACGTCATTTTTTGAGTGCAGAATGGACGTTGCGTTACAGGCTAAAATGCTTGCGGTATAGCTATACCGCCGCAACTCGTAATATGCGTTCCCGGCCATTCCACGCGCAATGGCCAATTTTTCAGCGGTATAGCTGTACCGTAAAACTCGTAATCTAGGCATTTTAAATTTACAAGGAAATATGCTATTACTCATTACTTAAAGTAAGTGCTATTGCATTGTATTTTTATTGTATAATTGTAATTTATTCAATTCTTCTCTACAGTAGTCCTTTAACCTGTAAAAACTATTAAAACCATATTAACACTGTCTATTTACAGTGAATGTGGCACTTTGGTAAATAAGAGCTATGAATTATTAAGGTCTGACATTAATTTTATTCTTGTTTTGTTTAACATAGTTCCTTGAGTTATTTTCTGTATATTTTTACACACTTAAGCACTAGGGCATAGTGTTTCTGTATATTTACTGAGCCCCTTTGCACAGTTTTAAAGTTTAGTGTTTTAAACAGCTAATGAACTATGTATAGTTATATGATTTTGTCACATGCATAAGATTATTTTGCATTTTTGTATTTATTTTATGTTATGAGTGCGGGAGAAAATTATTTTTCTTTTCTAATTTTTGCTTAGTTATTTCTTCTTTTGTATATGTTACTTATTAATTGTTTACACACTTTAGAAATTTTGACGTGTTGTTTATTTTTATAGAGGTGCAGTTCAGCAGACGACATTCCAGTTTTTTTTAGAGTCTTTTTTTTTCTATTTGTTTCCTTTTATGGAAAATCTAGATGAGCTTCTTATATACTGTACATGTGCCATATAATATGTTACGGCTAGATTACGAGTTTTGCGTTAGAGGCTATGCGGTGCTAACGAGCAGTTTATGCTCACTGCTCACTTACAGACAGTGCTGGTATTACAGTTTTTATTTTACAGGTACTTTTGTATTTATTTTA
The DNA here is from genome assembly GCF_027579735.1 of Bombina bombina. Classification (NCBI taxonomy): domain Eukaryota; kingdom Metazoa; phylum Chordata; class Amphibia; order Anura; family Bombinatoridae; genus Bombina; species Bombina bombina. Next base: position 194,589,616 of record NC_069508.1, on the reverse strand, counting down.
ACTATGTAGTTATTAAATAGTTAATTTTGACGTGTTGTTTATTTTTATAGAGGTGCAGTTCAGCAGACGACATTCCAGTTTTTTTTAGAGTCTTTTTTTTTCTATTTGTTTCCTTTTATGGAAAATCTAGATGAGCTTCTTATATACTGTACATGTGCCATATAATATGTTACGGCTAGATTACGAGTTTTGCGTTAGAGGCTATGCGGTGCTAACGAGCAGTTTATGCTCACTGCTCACTTACAGACAGTGCTGGTATTACAGTTTTTATTTTACAGGTACTTTTGTATTTATTTTAACTATGTAGTTATTAAATAGTTAATAACTATTTAATAACTATTGTACCTAGTTAAAATAAATAAAAAATTGCCTGTAAAATAAAAATAAACCCTAAGCTAGCTACAATGTAATTATTAGTTATATTGTAGCTATCTTAGGGTTTATTTAATAGGTAAGTATTTAGTTTTAAATAGGAATAATGTAGTTAATGATAGTTATTTTATTTAGATTTATTTAAATTAAATTTAAGTTAGGGGGTGTTAGGGTTACGGTTTGACTTAGATTTAGGGGTTAATAAATAATAACTTTAATATAGTGGCGGCGACATTGGGGCGGCAGATTAGGGGTTAATAAATGTAGGTAGGTGTCGGCGATGTTAGGGACGGCAGATTAGGGGTTAATAATATTTCACTAGTGTTTGCGAGGCGGGAGTGCGGCGGTTTAGGGGTTAATATATTTATTATAGTGGCAGCGATGTCCGGTTCGGCAGATTAGGGTTTAAAATTTTTATTTTAGTGTTTGCGATGTGGGGGGGCCTCGGTTTATGGGTTAATAGGTAGTTTATGGGTGTTAGTGTACTTTTAGCACTTTAGTTAAGAGTTTTATGCTACAGCCTTGTAGTGTAAAACTACTGACTTTTAAATGCGGTACCAGTCTTGACGGAAGAGGGTGTACCGCTCACTTTTGGTCAGACTCGTAATACCGGCGCTGTGCAAGTCCCATTGAAAATATAGGATACGCAATTTATGTAAGTGGATTTGCGGTATTTCCGAGTCTGGCCAAAAAAGTGAGCGGTACACCTGTACCTGCAAGACTTGTAATACAAGCGGGCGTTAAAAAGCAGCTTTGGGACCGGCCAACGCTGCTTTTTAAGTCTAACGCAAGACTCGTAATCTAGCCGTTAGTTTGTTAAAACTCAGCACAACTCTCTTGTCTTGCTCTGTGGTTCTAGACAAGGAAGGTAGTTCCTCTGTTTATGTTTCAGCCTGTGCATTTAACCTCACCTCACCGCCTAGATGGTATTTTACTAGTGTGGAAATGTATTTTATTGCTGACGTTTGTGTAAATAATATAGTGTAAATAATATATAGTAAAGGAATATTCTGATACAAATATTACATACTCTAAATTGTTTAATAATCTAAAAAATAATCTTTAATAATCTAAAAAAGTTGTCATGTGAGTAAAAGACTCAGGTGCACTAACTTCAGGACTTCCGATATTGCGACCGTGCTAACTCTATATATATAGATATAAAAATATTTTTATGTAAAAAATATATCCATAAATATCTTTATGAATATATAAAGATATAGATATATTTATATTGTGTGTGTGTATATATATATATTATTTTGTTTAAGAACATTTTCCTCTAGATAAAGAACATAGGAATGTAAAGTATTTCGGGTTCCTACTCACTCTTTAAAACCTCAAACAGTACTTATACTCATCGTATGCAATATGCATAAGTACCTAGCTTTGGTCATGGACTATCTCTTCAGCAAGCTGTTTTAGGCAGATCACACAGGTTCACAGTACTCTCTGCTTTATTCCGACTTTATGCTGTCCTGATAATTTTCCCAGCTCAGAAGGTTCTGGTCAGTGCACTGTAATTGTTTTAGGACCCTCCTGGCTCCTGTCTGTTTCTGCATCACTCAGAGGGTCTCGCGTTCCGTTTTTGTAACAAGCAGGATGGATGGTGGACATGGTCTTACGCATTTTGCAGGTTTCTCTGCTTCATCAGAGGCTTCTACACGTCCACCTGCCACATTACATTTTATAGTTTAACAGAGAACCTAAGCTCCATCTACACCTTATGTCAGACTGTTACTTTATACTGATATGCAGCAATTACGTATATTGTAACGCACTGGCGTATTTAGGTTTTGTGCTGCCCTAGGCACTAAAAATTCTGCTGCCCCCCCCCCCCCAAAAAAAAGGTTTTAGGCCTGTTCTCCCCTTAATATTTTTTTGGGTCAGTGTGTAAATTTTTTTTTTTTTGTTTTTTAATAACAATTCAAAAGAAAATGGGCTAGCAGAACACTTGCATACAGGTGGGTTGAATTGCATGCATCTCATACCATTTTCTCCCTGAGAGAAGGGAGAGAAAAGAAGGGGAGGGGAAAAAAGGGAGGGAAAGGAAAGAAGGAAGGGAGGGAGGGAGAGAGAGAAGAGAAGAGTAGAGAGAGAGAAGAGGAAAGAAGGGAGGGAACAGAAGGAGTGAAAGAAGGGAGAAACGGAGGGAGTTGAGAGAAAGAAGGGAGGGAAGGAAAGAAATAAGGGAGGGCGTTGAGAGAGGAAGGGAGGGAGAAAAGGAACGAAGGGAGAGAAAGAAGAATACCCTTTGAAACAATCACTGCCCTTTACATGCAACAACATACAGTAATTACCATCATTCAAGTAATGAAACTTTAAGTGTCCATTTACTATTTACTATGTGGGTTCATGAAAGCAGAGAAAGCTAGCTATTAGTAGCTAACATACATTAGCACTGAGAGTTTATTATTAGACATTACATGAATGCAGAGAAAGCTAGCTATTAGTAGGTAACATACATTAGCACTGAGAGTTTATGATTATACATCAGATGAATGCAGAGACAGCTAGCTATTAGTAGCTTACATACATTAGCGCTGAGAGTTTATGATTATATATCAGATGAAAGCAGAGAAAGCTAGCTATTAGTAGCTAACATACATTAGCGCTGAGAGTTTATGATTAGACATCACATGAATGCAGATAAAGCTAGCTATTAGTAGCTAACATACATTAGAGCTGAGACTTTATGATTAGACATCACATGAATGCAGAGAAAGCTAGCTATTAGTAGCTATAACATACATTAGCGCTGAGAGTTTATGATTATACATCACATGAATGCAGAGAAAGCTAGCTATTAGTAGGTAACATACATTAGCGCTGAGAGTTTATGATTAGACATCACATGAATACAGAGACAGCTAGCTATTAGTAGCTAACATACATTAGCGCTGAGAGTTTATGACTAGACATCACAAGCTGATCTAAGCAGTGCACAGACGCATCCAGTCTGTTAGTTACTAAGACCTGCAATAAGCACTGCACTCTCGCAGACCCACCGCAGCTGACAAGGGGAGGCAGCATATCGGCACAAGGTCTTCTTCTCCAGCCTCACCTTGTAAGCATATCCCTGGGCAAGTTTCTCACCAAGAACCCTTCCACTAAAAAAATACTGCCTTTGAAGAGCGACCTTATTCAGTGCATGTGCCCTGTCTTCTCTGTAAAAGCCTGCACTTTATCGCTCACTGTACTGTGTGCTGGCTTTTAAAGAGAAGATAGGGCAGATGTGCTGCCCCTCTTAAATCTGCTGCCCTAGGCATCGGCCTTGTTGGCCTAGGCCATAATACGCCCCTGTTGTAACGTGAAATAAAAATTATTGTTAAACAATATTTTTTACAACATTTTCCACACCTTCATATTTTTGAATATTTTCAGAAAAAATGTTTTCCTTTCAAAATAAAAATGTAAAAACTTAAGACACATTAATTTCTCAATTTAAAAAACTCCTTATAGAATATAAAATACTTGCTTTTCACTCCTATTTCAAAAGACGGATAAGTTATTCCTACACATAAATATTTAAGAGTGTGATGCTACTATAATAGAAACTCATGTAAATCAACTTCCCTATTCACACCACAAGGTTCTAATGTTTGTTATTTATAAATCCAGAATGTCTTGAGTTTCCTCAAATTCAACATTCTGTCCCCCCCTCCTTTCATTTAGGATCACTTGTTCTATACACTTGTACTTCAAACCTATTTGTTGTTTTTCTTGACATTTTTTTAAATGGTCATACAACACACACACCGTATACCTCATGGGCTAGGTCTTGTGCTATTTATTTACGTGTTGCTGAATATTTTTTTTAAAGGTCTCTTGGTTCTCCCAATATATTGCATCTTACATACACATTCCAAAACATATAACACGTATTTGGATTGACAGTTCAAGCATGAATCAATTTGAAAAGATTTACCATTGATTGTTGATTTAACACTTTCCTTCTGGGTGTACAAAGTCAAAAGAATTGAAAGTTTTTCTATTATACTTATAAAAATCATAACTCAGTTTATTTAACCAATTCTTTTCACTTTCCTTTTTTCATAAAGCCCTAGGTACCAATATATCTTTAATTTTTTAAGTTCTTTCTAAACACAAATTGTGGCTTGTTTTCTTAAAGTTTACCCAATTTAGGACTAGATTAAGAGTGGTGCTAACTGTTGTGCACAAGCAAAAAGGGATTTATTGAGTCTATTTGCGCATGTCAGATTTTTGCTCATATTACAAGTTAAAAAACAACACGATCACTTGAGCGCAAATGAAGTTAACATGCATCAGGTTAGTGCGACCTCAGAGTCTATTGGGATCCACACAGACTGGTCGCAGCTAAACCTCCAGACTTGGTATTTAATCGACTGAGGTGGTGGACACGCTGAGAACCAGTGAATTTTGGAAACCGCTAATCTGGGGTGGCATATATAAATGCAGTTACACTGACATGCCTTTTATAATTTTAAATCCTGTAAGTTGCCATTTAGCTGTGTGTGCGCTTACCCATTAAATGTTTTACACTTGAGTCAGGCTGCATCTGTCTTTTTTCTCTGTTTCAGCTCTCTTTTGTTTGGGTGCCTCTTTAAAATACACACCCGGTACTACGGGCAGCAGCAGACAACCTCATTGGATACCCCATTTACACGGGACCAGTTCACTACAAGCCTAAGATCTTGGTTATCACTATTACGGTGAAACCGGCTATCTTCACTCCATGAGGGGTAGTTATCAAGCTGTCTACTTTTCTGGCTTCGCCGGCCCAATACGCCCGCCTAAGCTCGCCTACCTTCGCCGCCGCGGACCTGAAAAAATACGCCTAAGTTATCAAATAAAGCTGTCAAAAATCCGCGGGGCGATGAGCAGTGGACTGTGACAGTTATCACTCATCCGATCTCGCTGCTCTTCAGCTTTTTCCCAGCTTTATTGCTAGCCTGTCAATAAGCACTCACACTAAACTACACTGTTCTATCCCTATACCGGCGCCCCCGGAGCCTCCCGCAACTCAATAAAGTTACTAACCCCTAAACCGCCGCTCCTAGACCCTGCCGCAACTCTTATAAATATATTAACCCCTAAACCGCCGCTCCCGGACACCGCTGCCACCTACAGTATACCTAGTAACCCCTATCCTGCCCCCCCCTACACCGTTGCCCTCTATTATAAAGTTATTAACCCCTATCCTGCTGATCCCGCACCTCTCCGCAACTAAATAAATTATTTAACCCCTAAACCGCCGCTCCCTGAACCCGCCGCAACCTATATTAAACCTATTAACCCCTATCCTGCCCCCCCTACACCGTCGTCACCTATAATAAATTTATTAACCCCTAATCTGCCTCCCCTACACCGTCGCCCCCTATAATAAATTAATTAACCCCTATCCTGCCCCCCACTACACCGCCGCCACTGTAATAAAATTATTAACCCCTAAACCTAAGTCTAACCCTAACCCTAACGCCCCCCTAACTTAAATATTAATTAAATAAATCTAAATAAATTAACTCTTATTAACTAAATGAATCCTATTTAAAACTAAATACTTACCTTTAAAATAAACCGTATGTCAGCCTGTGAAAGGTAATCTCACCCCTGTAAAGGAGAGAGGGAATTTTTTAGGACCACAACTGCAGGCTTAGGAGTGTTGTGAAAGTATCAGTGATTCTGTGTAGGTGAGGGAAGGCAGCAAGGTTCAGAATCATTACATACCGTTCACTTTATTATAAGGATAGGTGTGACAATGGCTGAGACCACAGAGCGTAAAGCCCCACTCAGTATTGACAAACTGGTTCCCACATATAACAACATGCAATTGCAACGTTAAAGTTTTAGATAGATAATATCTAATCATTTTTGGCAGTAGACATAGTTGTACAAAAATCAGGCAAAAATAGTGCTAAGAGATTTAGGCTGTACATAGGTTTTGAGACTGAACAATTAAGAATATTAGAGCTTTTAATTATGAAGGGAACCTAACTAAGATTCTGAGACATGTCAGGAGTAATTACAGAATATTCGTAAGATACTGCAGTACAGGTATGAAGGAAGCGCTTTTGAAACTTACTAATAGAAGTAATTGGGTGAGCGGTGTCCGGACAGAGAGAAGTTCCCCTGCAGAGTTTGGGAAAGTTGCAGCGTGTGCGATGGCGTGTGACGTCACCGCTTGCCGGTTCCGGTCCTGTGTTTGGTAGAGAGGTGAGCTGCGTCTGTCTCAAAGGTTGCAAGGAGGTTAGAGGGTGAGAAGCTGGATTCAACAATCAAGCAATTTGGTATGAGTAGGAGGGAAATTTAAACTGCTTGTTGGGGAGGAGTTATGTAAGTGTGCAAAGACACAGCTATACAAAGGATAAGGCAAAGAACTTAGGCAGTTATGACAGGACCCCCCCCCCAAAGATCAACTCCGGGGATCGAGCCCAGGACGATCAGGAAAACGTTCATGAAACCTGGCCACCAATCGGGGGGCAGAGAGATTGGAAGCCGGTTCCCAGGAGTCCTCTGAATCAGGGTAACCCTTCCAATGAACCAGATACTGAAGCTGCCCTCGAAAGCGTCGGGAGTCCAAGACATCTTGTACCTCATACTCCAGGGTGGCATCCTGCAGATGAGGAAGTAGAGGAATAGAAGGATCATGGTGACGAAGTTGTCTGTAAGGCTTGAGGAGAGACACATGAAAGGTAGGATGGGATTTCAGATTTGCTGGTAAGGCGAGGGTAACAGCGTTCATATTCACAATTTTTATGATGGGAAATGGTCCAATGAAGCTGGAAGATAATTTCCTGGAAGGAAGGGGTAAATGTAGATTACGTGTTGATAACCAAACGTAATCACCTACTCTATATTTAGGCGAGGGAATCCTTTTTTTATCAAAATGAAATTTATATCGATCCTTGGCGATGCGAATATTTTCAGCAGTTAATGAGAAGGATTCACTAATAGTGTTGATGAGGTCATTCACAACAGGACAAGTGTTGCTGTCCATAGTATCCCATTCAAAAGAGGGATGAAAACCATAATTAATGAAGAACGGTGTGGACTTAGTAGAGGAATGTAAGGAATTGTTGAAGGCGAATTCTGCGTATGGTAGTAGTTGAGTCCAGTTTTCTTGTTTAGCTGAAATGAAACATCTTAAATATTGTTCAATGCACTGGTTTGTCCTTTCAGTCTGGCCATTAGTTTGGGGATGGAAAGAGGTACTGAGACGTCTAGAAATACCCAGAGAGTGACAAAGTTGTTTCCAGAATTGGCTGGTGAATTGAGTTCCCCTATCAGAGGTGATACTATTCGGGAGTCCGTGATACTTGAATATATGATGGATCATTAGGGAAATGGTTTCAGAAGAAGTTGGCAGCTTATGGTAGGGCACGAAATGTGCCATTTTACTAAATAGGTCCACAACTACTAATATGGTGTTATTCCTTTCAGAAATAGGTAGGTCGACAATGTAGTCGATTGCTATGTCCTTCCAAGGACGGTCAGGAGTCGGTAATGGGATCAATTTCCCGTAGGGGGGAGTCCTCCCTTTTTTTGTAGTTTCGCAGATTAAACAGGTTTTAACGTAATCCTCAACATCGGAGAGGCAGGTAGGCCACCAAAAGAATCTGGAGACTAATTCTTGAGTTTTCTTTATGCCCATGTGTCCTGCAGATGGAGAATCATGTAAAGTTTTTAAGACTGTTGTTCTGAGACTGTTGGGAACATAGATTTGTTGTTGATGGTAATACAAGCCATCCGAGTGTAAATCCAAGACCTGTAATGGTTTATTTGGGTCAGCCTGTTGTGCTGATTTAAAATGAATGTTTTGTTCTGTAGTTAAAGCTAAGAATCTGTCAAGAGGAATTAGGGGTGAAAGGTTTGGATGTGACACTTGGTCCACCAAGTGTCTTGAAAGGGCATCAGCCTTCTTGTTCTTGTTTGCAGGACGGTAGGTGATAAGATAATTAAATCTAGCCAAGAATAGGTTCCATCGGACCTGCCGTGCGCTAAGAGTCCTATTAGTTTGTAGGTATTCTAGATTTTTGTGATCCGTGTAAATCAAGATTGGAAGAAGGGTCCCTTCTAGAAGGTGTCTCCATTGTTCCAATGCTGTTTTGATTGCTAACAGTTCTTTATCACCAATTGGGTAGTTTATTTCAGCTGAATTGAGAATACGTGAATAGAAGGCAACAGGGTGCAGAGGGTCTTTTGGAGTCTGCCTCTGTGAGAGGATTGCTCCTAAAGCGTAATTAGATGCATCCACTTCCAAGATGTACTGCAACTCAGAATTAGGGAATTGGAGGATAGGGGCCGTAGTGAAAGCTTTTTTTAAGAAATTGAATATTTCTTCTAAATCATCGTTCCATCTGAAGTGTGTGTCAGATTTGGTCAAGTTAGTTAATGGTCTTGTCAGGTCAGAGAAATTTTTAATAAACTTTCTGTAGAAATTGGCGAAACCCATGAAACTTTGTATGTCCTTTTTACTTTTTGGAGAAGGCCAATTTTGAATTACCGATATCTTATCATTATCCATCTGAATACCTTGGGGTGTTACAACATAACCTAGAAATTTAATTTCTTTGGAGTGAAATAAACATTTCTCTAGTTTAACATAAAGAGAGTTCTCTCGTAACCGTGTTAATACTAGGGTGACATGTTTAATGTGTTCAGTAAGTGAGGTAGAGAATATGAGTATGTCATCCAAATATATTACCATAAATAAATCCAAAAAATCTTTAAAAATATCATTTATGAAGTACTGAAAAGTAGCTGGGGCATTACAGAGGCCAAATGGCATCACAGTATATTCAAAAAGGCCGTAACGTGTACGAAATGCTGTAAGCCATTCATGACCCTCCTTGATACGTACCAAGTTGTAAGCCCCTCTTAGATCCAATTTAGTGTATATAGTAGCATTTTGTAATCTATCAAGGAGTTGAGGAATTAAAGGCAGTGGATAGCGGTTTTTTATTGTACGCTTGTTTAACTCTCTGTAATCAATAATGGGTCTTAGGGATTGATCTTTATTTTTAACAAAAAAAATACCAGCGCCAGCTGGAGAGGTGGAAGGTCGTATAAAGCCTTTCTTCAAATTATCTGCCAAATAAGTTTTCAGATGTTGTAACTCAGGATCAGAGAGGGGAAATATATGGCCGTAAGGTATATCAACACCTGGCAGGAGATCTATAGGGCAGTCGTAAACCCTATGAGGGGGTAGATTCTCTGATTCTTTTTTGTCAAAGACATCAGCGAAAGTTATGTATTCCTTGGGGATTTGTAAAGGAACATCAAGTAAAATTTGTTCATGATGGAGACACAAATTTTTACAATAAGGAGAATTAAAGATGACTTGTGAAGTTGACCAGTGTATAGTGGGATCATGTTGTTTAAACCAAGTGATACCAAGTATAATGGGATATAGAGGTGAGGGTATAACATCAAAAGTAAGAAACTCTGTGTGTTGGTCATGTGTGGTGAGCCTTAAAGGTATGGTGTGGTATAAGATTGGTCCTGATGTGATTTCTTTACCATCAATAAAACGAAGTACACTAGGCACCATTTTCTTAACTAGTGGAATTTTATTTACAGTAGTGAATTGGTGGTCTATATAATTGTGGCTGGCACCAGAGTCAAGGATTGCTTGTGAGTTGAGTCTTTGCTGATCCCACTGTAATAAGATAGGAAGGGAGCAATGATTAGATTGTGTTTGTTTAGCAGATAAACATATACTTGTGGTGTTCATCTTACCCTTCCTACGCTGTAATTGAGAGCAGTCCTTTACAGAATGATCGATTCCTCCGCAATACATACAGAGATCTAAAGCTTTTCTTCTTAATTTTTCCTGTTGAGTTAATGGACCTCTGATGAAACCGAGTTCCATAGGGATTTCAGAGGCTTTTGTAGTTGTTTTAGGTGGAGGCAGAGTAGTAACTGTATGTTTAGTTGATGTTTCTAAGTGTGACCTTTCTGAGCGTCTCTCTCTGATGCGTCTATCTAAAGTGATGCTTGCATCTATTAGGAGTTCTAAAGTCTCTGGGAGGGGTTGTCTGGCTAGCTCATCCTTGAGAGTATCTGAGAGGCCTAGGCGGAATTGATTGCGCAAAGAAAGGTCATTCCACTGTGTATCTGGGGACCATTTCTTAAACTCTGCGATGTAGTCCTCCACAGGCCTTTTATGTTGTCTCAGAGACCTCATTGCTGTCTCAGCAGACAGCTGTTTGTAGGGATCATCATAAAGCTGTCCCATTGCTTTAAAGAACTGATCAAATGAGTACAGCAATGGGTCATTGGTCTCAAAAAATAAATTTGCCCATATACGTGGTTCGCCACGGAGATAGGAGATTGTGGTGAGAACCTTTAAATGATCATTGAAGTATGTTTTGGGTTTTAATTGGAAATATAAGGAACATGAGTTTTTGAATTCCCTAAACTCTGAACGAATACCACTAAATGTTTGTGGAGGATTAGGTTGGGGTTCACTAGAACCAATACGTGTAGTGAGTGTATCAATTTTGTCATTGATGTATTGCTTTAGGGCAGAGTTTTCTAACTGTAGTGTACTTAACCCTGTTGTGAGGTTATCTACAGTTTGAGTTAATTTCTCGACATGAGATAATAAGGCTGCTGGGTCCATAGTAAGGCTTGATTGTTATTGTCAGCCTGTGAAAGGTAATCTCACCCCTGTAAAGGAGAGAGGGAATTTTTTAGGACCACAACTGCAGGCTTAGGAGTGTTGTGAAAGTATCAGTGATTCTGTGTAGGTGAGGGAAGGCAGCAAGGTTCAGAATCATTACATACCGTTCACTTTATTATAAGGATAGGTGTGACAATGGCTGAGACCACAGAGCGTAAAGCCCCACTCAGTATTGACAAACTGGTTCCCACATATAACAACATGCAATTGCAACGTTAAAGTTTTAGATAGATAATATCTAATCATTTTTGGCAGTAGACATAGTTGTACAAAAATCAGGCAAAAATAGTGCTAAGAGATTTAGGCTGTACATAGGTTTTGAGACTGAACAATTAAGAATATTAGAGCTTTTAATTATGAAGGGAACCTAACTAAGATTCTGAGACATGTCAGGAGTAATTACAGAATATTCGTAAGATACTGCAGTACAGGTATGAAGGAAGCGCTTTTGAAACTTACTAATAGAAGTAATTGGGTGAGCGGTGTCCGGACAGAGAGAAGTTCCCCTGCAGAGTTTGGGAAAGTTGCAGCGTGTGCGATGGCGTGTGACGTCACCGCTTGCCGGTTCCGGTCCTGTGTTTGGTAGAGAGGTGAGCTGCGTCTGTCTCAAAGGTTGCAAGGAGGTTAGAGGGTGAGAAGCTGGATTCAACAATCAAGCAATTTGGTATGAGTAGGAGGGAAATTTAAACTGCTTGTTGGGGAGGAGTTATGTAAGTGTGCAAAGACACAGCTATACAAAGGATAAGGCAAAGAACTTAGGCAGTTATGACACCCTAATATAGCTACAATATAAATAATAATTATATTCTAGCTATCTTAGGATTTATTTTTATTTTACAGGTACCTTTCAATTTATTTTAACTAGGTACAATAGCTATTAAATAGTTATTAACTATTTAATAGCTTACCTAGCTAAAAGAAACTGAAATTTACCTGTAAAATAAATCCTAACCTAAGTTACAATTACACCTAACACTACACTATACTTTAATAAATTATTCCTATTTAAAAATAAATACTTACCTGTAAAATAAACCCTAAGATAGCTACAATATAATTAATAATTATATTGTAGCTATCTTAGGATTTATATTTATTTTACAGGTAACTTTGTATTTATTTTAGCTAGTTAGAATAGTTATTAAATAGTTATTAACTATTTAATAACTACCTAGCTAAAAGAAATACAAAATTACCTGTAAAATAAATCCTAACTTAAGTTACAATTAAACCTAATACTACACTATCATTAAATTAATTAAATAAACTACCTACAAATAACTACAATTAAATACAATTACATAAACTAACTAATGTACAAAAAATAAAAAAAGCTAAGTTACAAAAAATAAAAAAATAAGTTACAAACATGTTAAAAATATTACAACAATTTTAAGCTACTTACACCTAATCTAAGCCCCCTAATAAAATAACAACCCCCCCCCAAAATAAAAAATGCCCTACCCTATTCTAAATTAAATAAAGTTCAAAGCTCTTTTACCTTACCAGCCCTTAAAAGGGCCATTTGTGGGGGCATGCCCCAAAGAAAACAGCTCTTTTGCCTGTAAAAGAAAAATACAACCCCCCCCAACATTAAAACCCACCACCCACATACCCCTAATCTAACCCAAACCCCCCTTACAAAAACCTAACACTAATCCCCTGAAGATCATCCTACCTTGTCTTCACTCAGCCGAGCAGCGATGGAACCGAAGTGGACATCCGGAGCGGAAGAAGTTAATCCTTCAAGCGGCGCTGAAGAAATCTTCCATCCGATGAAGTCATCATCCAGGCGGCGCTGAAGAAAAGTCTTCGATCCGGCCGATGTCATCTTCAAAGAGGCGCTGAAGAGGTCTTCTATCCGGGCGATGTCATCTTCCAAGCCGGGTCTTGAATCTTCCTCCCGCTGACGCGGAACCTCCTTCTTCACCGACGAACTACAACGAATGAAGGCTCCTTTAAGGGACGTCATCCAAGATGGCGTCCCCTCAGTTCCGATTGGCTGATAGGATTCTATCAGCCAATCGGAATTAAGGTAGTCCGTCGGTGAAGAAGGAGGTTCCGCGTCTGCGGGAGGAAGATTCCAGACCAGGCTTGGAAGATGACATCGCCCGGATAGAAGACCTCTTCAGCGCCTCTTTGAAGATGACATCGGCCGGATCGAAGACTTTTCTTCAGCGCCGCCTGGATGATGACTTCATCGGATGGAAGATTTCTTCAGCGCCGCTTGGAGGATTAACTTCTTCCGCTCCGGATGTCCACTTCGGTTCCATCGCTGCTCGGCTGAGTGAAGACAAGGTAGGATGATCTTCAGGGGATTAGTGTTAGGTTTTTGTAAGGGGGGTTTGGGTTAGATTAGGGGTATGTGGGTGGTGGGTTTTAATGTTGGGGGGGTTGTATTTTTCTTTTACAGGCAAAAGAGCTGTTTTCTTTGGGGCATGCCCCCACAAATGGCCCTTTTAACCCTTTAAGGACACAGCTTTCAGTTTGCTCAATTGTTTTATGACGGAAAAATTCCGTCACATGTCCTTAAGAGGTTAAGGGCTGGTAAGGTAAAAGAGCTTTGAACTTTATTTAATTTAGAATAGGGTAGGGCATTTTTTTATTTTGGGGGGATTTGTTATTTTATTAGGGGGCTTAGATTAGGTGTAAGTAGGTTAAAATTGTTGTAATATTTTTAACATGTTTGTAACTTATTTTTTTATTTTTTGTAACTTAGCTTTTTTTATTTTTTGTACTTTAGTTAGTTTATGTAATTGTATTTAATTGTAGTTATTTGTAGGTAGTTTATTTAATTAATTTAATGATAGTGTAGTATTAGGTTTAATTGTAACTTAGGTTAGGATTTATTTTACAGGTAATTTTGTATTTCTTTTAGCTAGGTAGTTATTAAATAGTTAATAACTATTTAATAACTATTCTAACTAGCTAAAATAAATACAAAGTTACCTGTAAAATAAATATAAATCCTAAGATAGCTACAATATAATTATTAATTATATTGTAGCTATCTTAGGGTTTATTTTACAGGTAAGTATTTATTTTTAAATAGGAATAATTTATTAAAGTATAGTGTAGTGTTAGGTGTAATTGTAACTTAGGTCAGGATTTATTTTACAGGTAAATTTCAGTTTCTTTTAGCTAGGTAAGCTATTAAATAGTTAATAACTATTTAATAGCTATTGTACCTAGTTAAAATAAATTGAAAGGTACCTGTAAAATAAAAATAAATCCTAAGATAGCTAGAATATAATTATTATTTATATTGTAGCTATATTAGGGTTTATTTTAAAGGTAAGTATTTAGTTTTAAATAGGATTCATTTAGTTAATAAGAGTTAATTTATTTAGATTTATTTAATTAATATTTAAGTTAGGGGGGCGTTAGGGTTAGGGTTAGACTTAGGTTTAGGGGTTAATAATTTTATTACAGTGGCGGCGGCGTAGTGGGGGGCAGGATAGGGGTTAATAAATTTATTATAGGTGGCGACGGTGTAGGGGGGGCAGATTAGGGGTTATTAAATTTATTATAGGTGGCGACGGTGTAGTGGGGGGCAGGATAGGGGTTAATTAATTTATTATAGGTAGCGACGGTGTAGGGGGGGCAGGATAGGGGTTAATACATTTAATATAGGTTGCGTCGGGTTCAGGGAGCGGCGGTTTAGGGGTTAATACATTTATTATAGTTGCGGTGGGCTCCGGGAGCGGCGGTTTAGGGGTTAATATGTATAGAGTAGCTTGCGGTGGGCTCCGGGAGCGGCGGTTTAGGGGGTAATAACTTTATTTAGTTGCGGCGGTGTAGGGGGGGACAGATTAGTGGTGTTTAGACTTGGGGTACATGTTAGGGTGTTAGGTGTAGACAGCTCCCATAAGAATCAATGGGATGTCTGTCAGCAGCGAACTTGTACTTTCGCTATGGTCAGACTCCCATTGATTCCTATGGGATCCGCCGCCTCCAGGGGTGGCGGTTTGAAAACCAGGTACGCTGGGCCGTAAAAGTGCCAAGCGTACCTGCTAGTTTTTTGATAACTAGCAAAAGTAGTGAGAATGTGCCGCACTTGTGTGTGGAACATCTGGAGTGACGTAAGAATCGATCTGTGTCGGACTGAGTCCGGCGGATCGAAGCTTACGTCACAAAATTCTACTTTTGCCGGTCTGGAGCCTTTGATAACTAAGGCGAATCAGCCTCGCCACAAATACGCTGCGGAATTCCAGCGTATTTGAGGTTGATGGCTTGATAACTAGGCCCCCATATCCTCTTAAGGTGACATACCTTTTATATGGCTAGGTGCCTGATACCGGTACTGTTTTAGTGCGACCTCAGAGCTCTGATTAACAAAAATACCATCAGATATATGTAGAAATATGTATTTATGAATAAATAGAACATATTCTTCTATTTGAAGAACATTGGAATGTGAAATTTTCATATTTTCAAGTCAATTTAGCACCCATGAGAATATCCGATCGGGTTTGTGTTTTTTGCTCCATTGACTTCTATGGGGGAATATGTAATCAGCTTTTTGCCCGCTGAACAGTTTACTTTCTACTTGTAACACGAGCTCAATCCGACGTGCACAAAAATCGTACTTCTAGGGCAGTTAACACTCGAACGTTAAATAGCAATGCATTTATAATCTGGCCTTAAAGTCCTACAAGAGCACATGTTTTCTTATTAGTTTTTCTAATAAGAAAAATGATTTTGCAAGCGATTTTAGCGATCATTTGTGTAATGTTTAAATTGCTCTGATATTACAAGTTGTAAGGCCTCAAAGATATGAGATTTTGGGTGTTAGAAAAACAAAGCTACCAAAGGGCTTTCAAAGGGCTTTTTAGAGATACTTACATATTCAGACTAATGATGAATACGTATATGTGTATATATATATATATATATATATATATATATATATATATATATATCTGTGTGTGTATGTGTGTATATATATATATACATAAGTCTACAGTGGGTATTGAACATAATCACCCCTTTGAAAATAATCACATTTTGTTGCTTTGCAGCCTGAAATAAAGACAGACACAGTTTTTGTTTATCCAGTTGTAATTACTCAGTGCAACTTATAACATCCAATTGAACGATATAACACCAACATGTTAGGCAAAAATAAAGACAATTCAAAAACAAAATCACTGAGTTGCAAAAAGGATCACCCCCTCCTAACCTCAGGTGTAGCTAATCCCCTTCTCAATGGCACACACAAAGCCATTTTACCTTCAACTGTGATCATCTGTGGGCATATTGATTAGCTCAGCACAAAAAGAGCTTTCCTGGAGCATCTGAGTCCCTGGTAGTGCAACTGAAGCAAACAATCAACTATGAGTGGAAAGGTACTTTCAAACATTCTCCGGGATAATGTTGTGGTCAGGCGGATACAAGAAAATAGCAAAAGCTTTATCAATGCTTAGAAGCACAGTTAAGTCTAATATTAGGAAGTGGAAGGTATTTGGTACAACACAGACCCTCTCTGGATCAGGACATTGCTCCAAGCTGGATGAAAGAGCCTGGAGGAAACTGGTCAGAGAGACCAAGAGGCCCACAGCAACTCTAAAGCAGTTGCAGGAATTTATGACAAAGAGTGGTCATTGTGTGCATGTGACAACAATATCACAAATTCTCCACAAATGTGGCTTGTATGGGAGGTGAAAAAAGCCACTCCTCAAGAAAGGCCACATGCAGTCATGACACCTAGGAAATTCTGTGGCCACATGGCAAAAGGTGTTATGGTCAGATGAAACTAAAATTGAATTATTTGGCCTCAACACCAAACAATATGTTTGGAGGAAATCCAATACAGCTCACCATCCAAATTTCACCATACCTACAGTAAAGCATGGAGGTTGTAATATCGTGTTATGGGGGTGTTTCTCTGCTGCAAGAACTAGAACACTTGTCAGGATAGAAGGAATTATGGATGGGGCAAAACACCATTAAATTCTTGAGGAAAATCTGCTGCCCTCTGCAAGGAAGTGGTCAATGGGAAGGTTTACCTTCCAACATGACAATGACCCAAAGCACACAGCAAACATTACCACACAGTGTATGAAGGAGAAAAAGGTGAATGTCCTTGCATGGCCTAGTTAGAGCCCAGACTTAAACCCCACTGAATATCTGTGGCATGACTTAAAGACTGCAGTCCACAAATGGTCACCATCAAATGTAACGGAACTGGAGCAGTTCTGCAAAGAAGAATGGGCAAATATTGCACAGTCTAGATGTTCAAAGTTAGTAGAGACATATCCCAACAGACTAAAGGCTGTAATTAAAGCTAAAGGTGGTTCAACAAAATACTGACAGAAGGGAGTGAACCTTTTTCCAAATCAGTGATTCCGTTTTTGAATTGTCTTTATTTTTGCCTGACATGTTGGTGTTATATCTTTCACTTGGATGTTATAAGTTGTACTGAGTAAATACAACTGGATAAAAAAATGTGTCTGTCTTGTTTCAGGCTGCAAAACAACAAAATGTGATTCTTTTCAATACCTACTGTATATATGTGTACATATGCATTTATGTGTTTATATATGTATTTAAAACAGATGTACACATATAAACACATAAATATGTATACATATATAGACAATATATATATATGGTATAAATATGTATTTGTTTAAAAAAAAAACCACATCAGATATATCTAGAAATATTTTTTATGAATAAATAGAACATATTCCATTACGTAAAGAACATTGGGATATGAAATATTCTTATTTTTATGTCGGGTTAGCGCTAATGAGAATATGTGATGGTGTTTGAACGAGAGTGGGGTGCTTTTTCTACTTTTATGGGGGAATACGTGAATGTGCACACAATATTCTTAGTTCTGATTTTTGTGCTAGTCTGGACTAGTGCAAAATTCTTAATTCTAGAGGAGTTTACACTACAGCAGAAACACAAAATACAGCTTCACTTGTAATCTGTTCTCCTTATTTTCAGTTACTAGACATGTGCGCTGGGGGAAAATTTGTTTCGGACTGATTCTGATTTTTTTCGAATTTCGTTTTGGATCGATTCAAATTTGGATACATTTGAATGTATTCATTTTGGCTTCATTCGGATTCAAATCAATTCGGATGTATTCGTTTCGGATTCGATTCGTAAATTCGGAAGTTCGATACATGCTATGTTGATTCAGATGGTTCCAAGTTACACAAACGGAATTATTTCACTGTTCTATCTCACTAAATCTCACTAAATTTAATTTTTATACTGAATTGTGATTATAAATTTAATTTTTAAACTGAATTGTGATTAGTCCATGGCCATTCGACTGTTACAAATAGATCCAAACTAATTTGGATTTATTTGTTACAAATGCATTCGGATTAGTTTAGTTGCTAGGGTAATTTTGAAATTCGAATCGATTTGAGTCTCCGAATTTGGCAAATTTGTCTGAATTTTGATTCGGAACGAAACGCACACTTCTATCAGTTACTATTGTTTGCCCTGTTTTAAAGCCAATAAGTGTTTTCTCTATATTTTTGTAGCCCTTTAAAAACTTGACTCAATTACATCTTTAGGATAATTTTTCGCCCTGAACCTCCTATGCTTGTCTATGTTTGTTTGTCGGCGCTCTACAAATAACCGATAATAATAATAATAATAACTTCTTTTCTAATTCCTATTCTTCTTTTTTAAAAGTTAGAGTCTTACTACAGTTTCTGCTTACGGTTTGAAATTGCCCAAAAGGTATATTTCATATGCAGATCTTATAGTAAACGTTTCTTGTATGGAGATAGCTGTTTGAGGATAATTCTACTTTTATATAAAGATGTAATCACTTTATTTGCTTCATGGGATAATCCAAGATCAAGAAATTCAATATTTTCAGTATCAAATTTGTGTGTGAATTTTAAATTAAATTGGTTATTATTGTGTCATAATAATGTCATCTATAAAGCTGTGCCATAAAATAGTGTCTCTATTTGAGTTGTTCTAAATACACTTGTCCTCTCAACAGCCTATATAGAGATTAGCTTCATTTAGAGAAAATTTAGCTCCCATGCAGTTCCGCTAGTTTGTAGAAAGCATTCCTTCTAAAAAAAAAATATATATATATTTTTTTTAGGATAGATTTTACAGATTGCAGCAAAAAAGTATTGTTTCCCCCATCTGGTAAAAAGTCATGTTTAATTAAAAACTATTTAACTCCATTTATACCCTGTTTATGGGAAATTTTAGTATATGAGGAAAAAAATTCAAAACAAAATTATCAACAAAATACACAGAAAACCGGGTATTCTCTGGCAAGCATACAGTAACATTTAAAAGCAAATATTGTAGAGTTAGTTGCATTTGGCGCCAAATGGTTTAAACCAAGGACTACCTGGGTCCAGGGCCGGATTTACAGCCCAGG
This sequence comes from Bombina bombina, assembly GCF_027579735.1. Classification (NCBI taxonomy): domain Eukaryota; kingdom Metazoa; phylum Chordata; class Amphibia; order Anura; family Bombinatoridae; genus Bombina; species Bombina bombina. Next base: position 194,570,201 of record NC_069508.1, on the reverse strand, counting down.
TGACTGTAGGCACTAAAATCTAAAGCGCCCCCCCCCCACGCGCTCCCTGTCCACATGTATGAACTTATAGATACAGCCTAAAACTTTCGCCTGCCTCTCTGCTCTATGGAGCAGAGAGGCAGGCGACCCTCTAAGAAAGGCTCCTGTAGGCAAATGCCTACTCTGCCTAATGGTAAATTTGACCCTGCCTACAATGCTTTCAAACAAACCAACTAACAAGCAACCAGGGTGACACAGGCCTTTGTAATTTCCTAAGCTCATACAAAACACAGAAATGGTCTGCACTCTCAGACTGGACTGGGTACACATTCTAAGTCACTGTAAAAGCCTGTGTTTAATCAGAATTAAAAATAAAAGACTAATAATAATATAATGGCAATTAGTAAAGGTTGTCACCCATCCTGGTATGTTTTGTTGGCGATGTATGGACTATGCACTGTGAGGGGTATGCTATTAAGTCTAATGAGGCTTCCTCTAAGCTTCAGGTAATTGGCTATGTTTTGTGAAAGATAAGACTCTCTAGCGCTCCAAACTAATACCTCAATAGGAAAGATTCAAAATGCAATAGGCAATTTGTAATATTAAAATGTATTCAACTATGTGACAATGATAGAATATGTATCTTTAAAACCTTATTAGGAGTCATAAAATCAATTCAGTTGTTTAACTGCATAAAATTCTGAACTACAGTTTGACTATAAAAACGGGGCTGCTGGCGTTTTAGTACACAAATAATTCATTGACTTGTAATATCAATTAATTCTGGTGTTACTGTAGTTACCGTGATTGCAACGGTTTGTTCAATATATATTTGATACAATTGTTGCGGTTTATACAATATAAACAATTCCTTGCTAAAAATTACTTGCTAGAAATGCAAAGAGGAGAACATATGCGCAACTACTGTTGAAAGAAATATATATGCAACTCCTGTTGAAAGACATATAAATGCTATAATACGATCTAAACAAATTATTGCTTAAAGTGTAGAAAGAGATACATATGCGCAATTTCTGTGGAAAGAAATATATATGCGCGCTGTGTGTAATATAGTCACTACAATGTCTCAGTATCGATGTTCACTTTTAGTCAAACATTCATATGTTCTGTAGACACCCAATGCTTTGGATTTTAGTTACCACAGTTCTTAAAGAGTTGCAAGTGCACCTGCGGATATTTTCTAACCATATTTCCTTATGTCTTCAGACGGTTCAACTTCCGTCCTCCGAGAGCAGATCTCCGGTCCTGGAGCTTTCTACCAGCGGTGAGCCGATCACGCCACTGTCTCTGCGGCTGTTTCAAAATCACGTGCCTTGCTCACAGGCTTCCCGTGATTGGTCTTTGGAAAGCATCTGTTCAGCTCTTCCCGCTTGGAATTAATTTTTCACGCTCTATCGGTAGATCTTTATAAACTTGGTGGATAATGTTTCTGTGTTCTCCCGCAGGAGATTTAGTGATGTTTAGGACGCAGTGAACAAATCTTTAGTTTTGATGATCCACTCTCCTGTGGATTTCTGATAGTAGGTAGTAGATGATAGTAAGAGGATTAGCAACGCGTTTCAGCTGAGTGCCTCAGCCTTTATCAAGCATATCCCCTGTATAGCTGGCAGTCCTTAAATACCATTTCCTGTCTTTTGATTGGTGATTATTTAATTGCCCCAAAAAAACACTTTATATTCCGTTTTATTATGTTGTCTACTATTACAAAGGAACTGTAGTTTATATATATATAAGGGCCTTGAAATAAAGACCAATTCCGTAGGCATGTAATAGATGAGCAAGTTTTTGTTTTTATAGTTTAATTATTTTTATTTCTATATCTGAAGTTATCATACAATATATTATACATTTTATATTCTATAATATTCATAATATTCATAAACATATTCTTAAGTTGGACAAAGTTTTGATACCACAATGCATAAATTTAAGCCTTTTCCTATGGGGTAATTATTTGGCATGTAAAAGCAATTCAAACTAAAATCTATATTCAGACCTTTAGGTTTAAGGGTCTGAATTTCAAATATCCATTTCGCCTCTCTTTTGAGTAAATTGTTACTTTGATTACCTCCTCTTTTATTAGGTTTTACCTTTTGTATGATAGTGTAATGATAGTGTAGTATTAGGTTTAATTGTAACTTAGGTTAGGATTTATTTTACAGGTAATTTTGTATTTCTTTTAGCTAGGTAGTTATTAAATAGTTAATAACTATTTAATAACTATTCTAACTAGCTAAAATAAATACAAAGTTACCTGTAAAATAAATATAAATCCTAAGATAGCTACAATATAATTATTAATTATATTGTAGCTATCTTAGGGTTTATTTTACAGGTAAGTATTTATTTTTAAATAGGAATAATTTATTAAAGTATAGTGTAGTGTTAGGTGTAATTGTAACTTAGGTCAGGATTTATTTTACAGGTACATTTCAGTTTCTTTTAGCTAGGTAAGCTATTAAATAGTTAATAACTATTTAATAGCTATTGTACCTAGTTAAAATAAATTGAAAGGTACCTGTAAAATAAAAATAAATCCTAAGATAGCTAGAATATAATTATTATTTATATTGTAGCTATATTAGGGTTTATTTTAAAGGTAAGTATTTAGTTTTAAATGGGATTCATTTAGTTAATAAGAGTTAATTTATTTAGATTTATTTAATTAATATTTAAGTTAGGGGGGCGTTAGGGTTAGGGTTAGACTTAGGTTTAGGGGTTAATAATTTTATTACAGTGGCAGCGGCGTAGTGGGGGGCAGGATAGGGGTTAATAAATTTATTATAGGTGGCGACGGTGTAGGGGGGGCAGATTAGGGGTTATTAAATTTATTATAGGTGGCGACGGTGTAGTGGGGGGCAGGATAGGGGTTAATTAATTTATTATAGGTGGCGACGGTGTAGGGGGGGCAGGATAGGGGTTAATACATTTAATATAGGTTGCATCGGGTTCAGGGAGCGGCGGTTTAGGGGTTAATACATTTATTATAGTTGCGGTGGGCTCCGGGAGCGGCGGTTTAGGGGTTAATATGTATAGAGTAGCTTGCGGTGGGCTCCGGGAGCGGCGGTTTAGGGGGTAATAACTTTATTTAGTTGCGGCGGTGTAGGGGGGACAGATTAGTGGTGTTTAGACTTGGGGTACATGTTAGGGTGTTAGGTGTAGACAGCTCCCATAAGAATCAATGGGATGTCTGTCAGCAGCGAACTTGTACTTTCGCTATGGTCAGACTCCCATTGATTCCTATGGGATCCGCCGCCTCCAGGGGTGGCGGTTTGAAAACCAGGTACGCTGGGCCGTAAAAGTGCCAAGCGTACCTGCTAGTTTTTTGATAACTAGCAAAAGTAGTGAGAATGTGCCGCACTTGTGTGTGGAACATCTGGAGTGACGTAAGAATCGATCTGTGTCGGACTGAGTCCGGCGGATCGAAGCTTACGTCACAAAATTCTACTTTTGCCGGTCTGGAGCCTTTGATAACTAAGGCGAATCAGCCTCGCCACAAATACGCTGCGGAATTCCAGCGTATTTGAGGTTGATGGCTTGATAACTAGGCCCCCATATCCTCTTAAGGTGACATACCTTTTATATGGCTAGGTGCCTGATACCGGTACTGTTTTAGTGCGACCTCAGAGCTCTGATTAACAAAAATACCATCAGATATATGTAGAAATATGTATTTATGAATAAATAAAACATATTCTTCTATTTGAAGAACATTGGAATGTGAAATTTTCATATTTTCAAGTCAATTTAGCACCCATGAGAATATCCGATCGGGTTTGTGTTTTTTGCTCCATTGACTTCTATGGGGGAATATGTAATCAGCTTTTTGCCCGCTGAACAGTTTACTTTCTACTTGTAACACGAGCTCAATCCGACGTGCACAAAAATCGTACTTCTAGGGCAGTTAACACTCGAACGTTAAATAGCAATGCATTTATAATCTGGCCTTAAAGTCCTACAAGAGCACATGTTTTCTTATTAGTTTTTCTAATAAGAAAAATGATTTTGCAAGCGATTTTAGCGATCATTTGTGTAATGTTTAAATTGCTCTGATATTACAAGTTGTAAGGCCTCAAAGATATGAGATTTTGGGTGTTAGAAAAACAAAGCTACCAAAGGGCTTTCAAAGGGCTTTTTAGAGATACTTACATATTCAGACTAATGATGAATACGTATATGTGTATATATATATATATATATATATATATATATATATATATATATATATCTGTGTGTGTATGTGTGTATATATATATATATACATAAGTCTACAGTGGGTATTGAACATAATCACCCCTTTGAAAATAATCACATTTTGTTGCTTTGCAGCCTGAAATAAAGACAGACACCGTTTTTGTTTATCCAGTTGTAATTACTCAGTGCAACTTATAACATCCAATTGAACGATGTAACACCAACATGTTAGGCAAAGATAAAGACAATTCAAAAACAAAATCACTGAGTTGAAAAAAGGATCACCCCCTCCTAACCTCAGGTGTAGCTAATCCCCTTCTCAATGGCACACACAAAGCCATTTTACCTTCAACTGTGATCATCTGTGGGCATATTGATTAGCTCAGCACAAAAAGAGCTTTCCTGGAGCATCTGAGTCCCTGGTAGTGCAACTGAAGCAAACAATCAACTATGAGTGGAAAGGTACTTTCAAACATTCTCCGGGATAATGTTGTGGTCAGGCGGATACAAGAAAATAGCAAAAGCTTTATCAATGCTTAGAAGCACAGTTAAGTCTAATATTAGGAAGTGGAAGGTATTTGGTACAACACAGACCCTCTCTGGATCAGGACATTGCTCCAAGCTGGATGAAAGAGCCTGGAGGAAACTGGTCAGAGAGACCAAGAGGCCCACAGCAACTCTAAAGCAGTTGCAGGAATTTATGACAAAGAGTGGTCATTGTGTGCATGTGACAACAATATCACAAATTCTCCACAAATGTGGCTTGTATGGGAGGTGAAAAAGCCACTCCTCAAGAAAGGCCACATGCAGTCATGACACCTAGGAAATTCTGTGGCCACATGGCAAAAGGTGTTATGGTCAGATGAAACTAAAATTGAATTATTTGGCCTCAACACCAAACAATATGTTTGGAGGAAATCCAATACAGCTCACCATCCAAATTTCACCATACCTACAGTAAAGCATGGAGGTTGTAATATTGTGTTATAGGGGTGTTTCTCTGCTGCAAGCACTAGAACACTTGTCAGGATAGAAGGAATTATGGATGGGGCAAAACACCATTAAATTCTTGAGGAAAATCTGCTGCCCTCTGCAAGGAAGTGGTCAATGGGAAGGTTTACCTTCCAACATGACAATGACCCAAAGCACACAGCAAACATTACCACACAGTGTATGAAGGAGAAAAAGGTGAATGTCCCTGCATGGCCTAGTTAGAGTCCAGACTTAAACCCCACTGAATATCTGTGGCATGACTTAAAGACTGCAGTCCACAAATGGTCACCATCAAATGTAACGGAACTGGAGCAGTTCTGCAAAGAAGAATGGGCAAATATTGCACAGTCTAGATGTTCAAAGTTAGTAGAGACATATCCCAACAGACTAAAGGCTGTAATTAAAGCTAAAGGTGGTTCAACAAAATACTGACAGAAGGGAGTGAACCTTTTTCCAAATCAGTGATTCCGTTTTTGAATTGTCTTTATTTTTGCCTGACATGTTGGTGTTATATCTTTCACTTGGATGTTATAAGTTGTACTGAGTAAATACAACTGGATAAAAAAATGTGTCTGTCTTGTTTCAGGCTGCAAAACAACAAAATGTGATTCTTTTCAATACCTACTGTATATATGTGTACATATTCATTTATGTGTTTATATATGTATTTAAAACAGATGTACACATATAAACACATAAATATGTATACATATATAGACAATATATATATATGGTATAAATATGTATTTGTTTAAAAAAAAAACCCACATCAGATATATCTAGAAATATTTTTTATGAATAAATAGAACATATTCCATTACGTAAAGAACATTGGGATATGAAATATTCTTATTTTTATGTCGGGTTAGCGCTAATGAGAATATGTGATGGTGTTTGAACGAGAGTGGGGTGCTTTTTCTACTTTTATGGGGGAATACGTGAATGTGCACACAATATTCTTAGTTCTGATTTTTGTGCTAGTCTGGACTAGTGCAAAATTCTTAATTCTAGAGGAGTTTACACTACAGCAGAAACACAAAATACAGCTTCACTTGTAATCTGTTCTCCTTATTTTCAGTTACTAGACATGTGCGCTGGGGGAAAATTTGTTTCGGACTGATTCTGATTTTTTTCGAATTTCGTTTTGGATCGATTCAAATTTGGATACATTTGAATGTATTCATTTTGGCTTCATTCGGATTCAAATCAATTCGGATGTATTCGTTTCGGATTCGATTCGTAAATTCGGAAGTTCGATACATGCTATGTTGATTCAGATGGTTCCAAGTTACACAAACGGAATTATTTCACTGTTCTATCTCACTAAATCTCACTAAATTTAATTTTTATACTGAATTGTGATTATAAATTTAATTTTTAAACTGAATTGTGATTAGTCCATGGCCATTCGACTGTTACAAATAGATCCAAACTAATTTGGATTTATTTGTTACAAATGCATTCGGATTAGTTTAGTTGCTAGGGTAATTTTGAAATTCGAATCGATTTGAGTCTCCGAATTTGGCAAATTTGTCTGAATTTTGATTCGGAACGAAACGCACACTTCTATCAGTTACTATTGTTTGCCCTGTTTTAAAGCCAATAAGTGTTTTCTCTATATTTTTGTAGCCCTTTAAAAACTTGACTCAATTACATCTTTAGGATAATTTTTCGCCCTGAACCTCCTATGCTTGTCTATGTTTGTTTGTCGGCGCTCTACAAATAACCGATAATAATAATAATAATAATAACTTCTTTTCTAATTCCTATTCTTCTTTTTTAAAAGTTAGAGTCTTACTACAGTTTCTGCTTACGGTTTGAAATTGCCCAAAAGGTATATTTCATATGCAGATCTTATAGTAAACGTTTCTTGTATGGAGATAGCTGTTTGAGGATAATTCTACTTTTATATAAAGATGTAATCACTTTATTTGCTTCATGGGATAATCCAAGATCAAGAAATTCAATATTTTCAGTATCAAATTTGTGTGTGAATTTTAAATTAAATTGGTTATTATTGTGTCATAATAATGTCATCTATAAAGCTGTGCCATAAAATAGTGTCTCTATTTGAGTTGTTCCAAATACACTTGTCCTCTCAACAGCCTATATAGAGATTAGCTTCATTTAGAGAAAATTTAGCTGCCATGCAGTTCCGCTAGTTTGTAGAAAGCATTCCTTCTAAAAAAAAATATATATATATATATGTTTTTTAGGATAGATTTTACAGATTGCAGCAAAAAAGTATTGTTTCCCCCATCTGGTAAAAAGTCATGTTTAATTAAAAACTATTTAACTCCATTTATACCCTGTTTATGGGAAATTTTAGTATATGAGGAAAAAAATACAAAACAAAATTATCAACAAAATACACAGAAAACCGGGCATTCTCTGGCAAGCATACAGTAACATTTAAAAGCAAATATTGTAGAGTTAGTTGCATTTGGCGCCAAATGGTTTAAACCAAGGACTACCTGGGTCCAGGGCCGGATTTACAGCCCAGGTGACTATAGGCACTAAAATCTAAAGCGCCCCCCCCCCCACGCGCTTCCTGTCCACATGTATGAACTTATAGATACAGCCTAAAACTTTATAATAAAACATCAGTTGCTAATTTTGCCACATAAAAGGCAGTCCATGATCTATAACAAAACACTCCAGACAGTATTTGCCCAGTATGATTAGATTCCAGTCAGAACAGTATTTTTTTATATATATCATTTATACAAGAAAAGTGCAGGTTGCATAGACTGGGGCGTTATATATAAACTTTGCTGACCAAGCCTGCAATATGCACAATCAACCAAGGGTCAGTTGTTTTTTTAAAGTGTGTTTATCCTGTGCAACAGCTCTGGCATTTTGTGTTTTAGCAATAGTATTCATACCTATGGTATTTTATATGAAAGACTGCCCTATAAATGTACAATGTGTCATTTTCATTTTCACAGCTGCTGCAGCTGATACATGCCCACCGTGCACTCAGAGCGCTCTGTAATACTGCACAAATAGTCACTTACTGTCACTCCCCATAAAATAACCAACTACCACAAACTTACTCTAAGGCCACACTGGCTGCTCTGTCTGCATTCACTGGAGAAGCGGAGCAGACCAGCCAGCGTGGCAGCCATCTTTGTTTAGGGCAAAGTTATTATCTACTATGGTGAGGGAGGGCAGAGCCTCAGAGGTGTGCAGAAAAGGCTTATGGAGCAGAGAGGCAGGCGACCCTCTAAGAAAGGCTCCTGTAGGCAAATGCCTACTCTGCCTAATGGTAAATTTGACCCTGCCTACAATGCTTTCAAACAAACCAACTAACAAGCAACCAGGGTGACACAGGCCTTTGTAATTTCCTAAGCTCATACAAAACACAGAAATGGTCTGCACTCTCAGACTGGACTGGGTACATATTCTAAGTCACTGCTATTAAGTCTAATGAGGCTTCCTCTAAGCTTCAGGTAATTGGCTATGTTTTGTGAAAGATAAGACTCTCTAGCGCTCCAAACTAATACCTCAATAGGAAAGATTCAAAATGCAATAGGCAATTTGTAATATTAAAATGTATTCAACTATGTGACAATGATAGAATATGTATCTTTAAAACCTTATTAGGAGTCATAAAATCAATTCAGTTGTTTAACTGCATAAAATTCTGAACTACAGTTTGACTATAAAAACGGGGCTGCTGGCGTTTTAGTACACAAATAATTCATTGACTTGTAATATCAATTAATTCTGGTGTTACTGTAGTTACCGTGATTGCAACGGTTTGTTCAATATATATTTGATACAATTGTTGCGGTTTATACAATATAAACAATTCCTTGCTAAAAATTACTTGCTAGAAATGCAAAGAGGAGAACATATGCGCAACTACTGTTGAAAGAAATATATATGCAACTCCTGTTGAAAGACATATAAATGCTATAATACGATCTAAACAAATTCTTGCTTAAAGTGTAGAAAGAGATACATATGCGCAATTTCTGTGGAAAGAAATATATATGCGCGCTGTGTGTAATATAGTCACTACAATGTCTCAGTATCGATGTTCACTTTTAGTCAAACATTCATATGTTCTGTAGACACCCAATGCTTTGGATTTTAGTTACCACAGTTCTTAAAGAGTTGCAAGTGCACCTGCGGATATTTTCTAACCATATTTCCTTATGTCTTCAGACGGTTCAACTTCCGTCCTCCGAGAGCAGATCTCCGGTCCTGGAGCTTTCTACCAGCGGTGAGCCGATCACGCCACTGTCTCTGCGGCTGTTTCAAAATCACGTGCCTTGCTCACAGGCTTCCCGTGATTGGTCTTTGGAAAGCATCTGTTCAGCTCTTCCCGCTTGGAATTAATTTTTCACTCTCTATCGGTAGATCTTTATAAACTTGGTGGATAATGTTTCTGTGTTCTCCCGCAGGAGATTTAGTGATGTTTAGGACGCAGTGAACAAATCTTTAGTTTTGATGATCCACTCTCCTGTGGATTTCTGATAGTAGGTAGTAGATGATAGTAAGAGGATTAGCAACGCGTTTCAGCTGAGTGCCTCAGCCTTTATCAAGCATATCCCCTGTATAGCTGGCAGTCCTTAAATACCATTTCCTGTCTTTTGATTGGTGATTATTTAATTGCCCCAAAAAAACACTTTATATTCCGTTTTATTATGTTGTCTACTATTACAAAGGAACTGTAGTTTATATATATATAAGGGCCTTGAAATAAAGACCAATTCCGTAGGCATGTAATAGATGAGCAAGTTTTTGTTTTTATAGTTTAATTATTTTTATTTCTATATCTGAAGTTATCATACAATATATTATACATTTTATATTCTATAATATTCATAATATTCATAAACATATTCTTAAGTTGGACAAAGTTTTGATACCACAATGCATAAATTTAAGCCTTTTCCTATGGGGTAATTATTTGGCATGTAAAAGCAATTCAAACTAAAATCTATATTCAGACCTTTAGGTTTAAGGGTCTGAATTTCAAATATCCATTTCGCCTCTCTTTTGAGTAAATTGTTACTTTGATTACCTCCTCTTTTATTAGGTTTTACCTTTTGTATTGCTATATAATTAAAATATTTAAGATTGCTGTCATTACATATCTTAAAGTGTTTTGGCACCGGAAGTTCTTTATTTCTTTCTGCCCCGGAATTTTCTATAGATAAAATATGTTCCCTTATTCTTTCTTTGACCATTCTTTCTGTTTCGCCTATGTACGGTTTCTCACATTTAGTGCATGTGATTAAATAAATTATATTCATGTCCGTACATCTTATTTTGTATTCCTTTTTTGTGGAACTAGACCTGAAATTTTTGTTTTCTTTACATATTTGCAAGTTTTACAGATCCCACAAGGATAGAATCCTTGCAATTTATCTTCTAACACACCCCTTGTGATATCTGTGTTGTTATGTTTTATAGTGAGTGCTAGTATACTCTTTAGGTTCTTAGCTTTCTTAAATACAAATTTTGGGTTTGTGGGTAGTGCTTGTCCTAAGTGTGGATCTGATTTGATTATTTTCCAATGGGATTTAATTATCTTCTCTATTTTTCTTCGGTCTTCACTATATTCAGTGATAAAGGGGATAAAAAACTCTTGTTTATCTTTTTCTTTTGTAGTAACAGTTTTTGGTTTATACTGGAGTATATTCTTCCTGTCTAAATCTTGTACCTTTTTCCTGTCAGGATAGGTTAAGTCCAGAGTTAGACCCAAATGCTAGAATGAGGTTTGTAAACACCCTAGCACAGTGAGTATATACCAGGACCTGACCCTGCGACAGCTATAGTAAAATACTCACTGAAATAAACTGGAAGTTGGTAAAGCAGGGTCAGGAGGAGAAACTTCGTGTAGATAGGGTTAACCGAAAAGAGTAATCAAACAAGCAATATCCAGCAACGTGTAATCAGGCAGGTAGGGGTTAACCAGTAGAGTAATCAAGCAAGCAATGTCCAGCAACATGTAATCAGGCAGGTAGGGGTTAACCAGTAGAGTAATCAAGCAAGCAATGTCCAGCAACGTGTAATCAGGCAGGTAAGAGTTAACCAATAGAGTAATCAAGCAAGCAATGTCCAGCAACGTGTAATCAGGAAGTTTAGGGTTAATCAGTAGAATTGTCAAACAAGCAGTGTCCAGCAACAAGTAATCAGGCAGTTTGGGGTTAATCAGAAGAATTGTCAAACAAGCAGTGTCCAGCAGCAAGTAATCAGGCAGTTTGGGGTTAATCAGAAGAATTGTCAAACAAGCAGTGTCCAGCAACAAGTAATCAGGCAGATTGGGGTTAATCAGAAGGATTATCAAACAAACAAAGTCCAGTTAACAGGTATCAGCCAGATAAGGGTTAAGCAAGTTGAAGATAAACAAGCCAAGAAGTTCAAAAAGTACTCACAAGCCGGTCAAGTAGAACAAACAGGCACCGAGGAGAGGAGACGCCGGAATAAGAAGACCTTCTGATGTCAGCAGAAGGGGCCGGTGCGACACAGGGTTGCCAGGCAACCAGGGAAGCGCTACCGCGCCGGCACAAGCAGAAGGAAGAGATCAGCAGCTGAGCGATCGTGACAGTGCCCCCTCCTCAAGGACCCCTCCGGGGGACACGAACAGGCTTTGAAAGATTCTGGGCATGGAACTGTTTGATCAAAGCAGAGGCACGGACATGAGAAGCAGGTTCCCAGGAACATTCAGTGATGGGATATCCCTTCCAATGGACCAAATAATATAGACAGTTACCCCGTAATCTGGAATCAAGAATTTGACTGATCTCAAATTCTGAAGTACCATCCACAAGGAACGGAGAGGGAACTTTACATTTGGTGGAAAACCGGTTGGTGACTGCTGGTTTAAGAAGAGATACATGAAAGACAGGGTGAATCTTCAAGTTGTCTGGTAAAGCCACCCTGTAGGCAGTAGAACATACCTTGGAAACAATCCTGAATGGTCCAATGTATTTAGGACCCAATTTAGCACAAGGTTGTTTGAGTCGAATGAATCTGGTGGAAATCCAAACATTGTCTCCAGTCCGAAATGAGGGTGCCTTACGACGTTTGCGATCAGCAAATCGTTTATACTTTTGAGAAGAGAGAAGAAGAATTTCCCGAATCTTCTTCCAGTGTTTACAAAGATTTCTCACTGTACGATCTGCTCCAGGAACTCCAGAACCTCCCGAAGACATAGGAAAAGTTCTAGGTACAAATCCATAGGCTGCCTTAAAAGGAGAAGTCTGTAAGGAAGAATTGAAACGGGAATTGTAAGCAAGTTCAGCTAAGGGAAGAAGTTGAGACCAATTGGAGTGCTGATGATTAACATAGTGTCTGAGATAGGATTCAAGAGATTGATTTCCCCGCTCCGTTTGACCGTTGGACTTAGGGTGATGGGCAGTAGAAAGAGATACGGTAACTCCAAACTGTTTGCACAGAGATTTCCAAAATCTGGAGACAAATTGAACTCCTCGATCAGAAACTATGTCCAAAGGAAAACCATGTAATCTGGTGATATGGAGTATAAACAATTCAGCGAGTTTCTGGGCCGATGGTAATCCAGGTAATGGAACAAAATGAGCAGCTTTAGAAAATCTGTCTACCACAACCCATATGGTCTTGTTTCCGTCTGAATTAGGAAGATCTGTAATGAAGTCCATGGAAACATGAGACCAGGGATAATACGGAACAGGCAGAGGTTGTAAGAGTCCAAGAGATAAAGATGAAGACTGTTTATTAGAGGTACAGGAATGACAAGCTGTAACATAATCCTTGACATCTTTGCCCATGGAAGGCCACCAGACATGTTGTTTGAGTTTCCACAAAGTATTACGCACTCCTGGATGTCCAGACAGAACATTATCATGAGCCCAACGAAGAAGTTTGAGGCGGAATTCTGTAGGTACAAACAAGATCCCAGGAGGTATGTTAAAGGATGAAGGAACAGAGGTTTGAGCAGACTGTAATGCTTGGAAAGGAAAAGTAGATAACTGAGCTAGAACTTTAGCAGGGCGGAAAATGGGTTCAGAATCCAAAACTGTAGAATCAGAGGCCAGAAATTGTCTAGATAAAGCATCTGCTTTCGTATTCTTAGAACCAGGAATATAAGAGAGGACAAAATTAAATCTGGAAAAGAACAGAGCCCATCGGGCTTGACGTGAATTGAGGCGTTTGGCAGTATGAAGATACAGAAGATTTTTATGATCCGTGAGAATAAGAAATGGTTGAATCGTGCCTTCAAGCAGATGTCTCCATTCTTCCAAAGCCATCTTAATAGCTAACAGTTCCTTGTTACCGACGTCATAATTCAGTTCAGAAGTATTGAACTTCTTGGAGAAAAATCCCACAGGAAGGATCTTGCTAGTAACAGGATTTCGCTGAGATAGAACAGCCCCAGCAGCGATCAGAGAAGCATCCACTTCAAGGATGAATTGGAGACTCGGAACAGGATGGCAAAGAATGGGAGCCGAGGTAAATGCAGACTTCAGAGATTCAAATGCCTGTAAGGCTTTATCAGACCAATGCTTGCAATCCTGACCCTTCTTAGTAAGAGCTGTAAGGGGTGCCGAGATGTTAGCAAAGTCTTTTATGAATTTACGATAGTAATTGGCAAACCCCAGGAACCTTTGAAGAGATTTTAAGGAGGTTGGTCTAGGCCAATCTATAATAGCTGACAGTTTGTCAGAATCCATCTTGAATCCAGACGGTGAAATAATGTAACCCATGAAATGAATAGATTCTTGATGAAAAGAGCACTTTCAAGCTTGGCAAAGAGAGAATTTTCACGTAATCTCTGGAGTACTAGTGTAACATGATGAATGTGATCCTGTAAAGTCCGGGAGTAAGATAGATAATAACGAATTGATTAAGATAGTCTCTGAATATTTCATTAACAAAATGTTGAAAAACTGCAGGGGCATTGCATAACCCAAAAGGCATAACTAAATATTCATAGTGCCCAAATCTAGTGTTGAAGGCAGTTTTCCACTCGTCCCCTTTACGAATTCTGACCAAATTATATGCCCCACGAAGATCCAATTTGGTAAAGATGGAAGCACCCTGGAGACTATCAAATAATTCGGGAATGAGAGGAAGTGGATAACAATTCTTGATTGTAATTTGATTAAGAGCATGATAGTCAATGCAAGGACGAAGACCTCCATCTTTTTTTTCCACAAAGAAAAAACCTGCTCCTACTGGAGAAGAAGAAGGGCGGATAAAACCTTGGGCCAAATTATCCTTGATATATTCCTCAAGTGAAACATTTTCTTGACGAGAAAGTGGATAAGTTTTACCCTTAGGTAGAGGTGCTCCAGGTAATAGATCAATGGGACAATCAAAGGTCCGGTGTGGAGGTAATACTTCAGCATCCTTTTTAGAAAAGACATCACAAAAAGAATGATAATGTTCAGGCAAGGAATCAGGAATGTCCAAAACTGCCACAACTGTACTAGAAGTTTTGGGAGTATTCTGAAGACACTGTTTGAAACAAGAAGGTCCCCAAGCAACAAGTTCTCCTTTAGACCAGGAAAAAACTGGATCATGTAGTTGAAGCCAAGGGAGTCCCAAAATGAGAGGAAACTGTGGAGAAGAAATGATGTCAAAACAAATGGTTTCGGAATGAAGTACTCCTACAGACATGAGAAGTGGTATCATAGAATATTGAATGAAACCAGAACCTAAGGGTTGACCACTGACAGTAGTGACCTTAATAACTTGGCTCTTCGAAAGCAAAGGAATACGAAAGGCATTGACAAAGTCCGAATCCATAAACATTCCTGCAGCTCCAGAATCGATGAGTGCTTGAGCCCGAAATTTGGTGTTGCCAAAGCGGACAGTGACTGGAACAAACAGCTTGGGATTGAGGGTAGAAAAAGATCTTTGGCTTAACTCAGTCCCTCTTTCTGGAGTTAAGCCCTGGCTTTTACTGGACGAGTTGGACAATCTTTTAACATATGCCCCTTAATACCACAGTAAAGACAAAGTCCCAGATTACGTCTCCTGAGACGTTCAGCTTCGGATAATTTGATTGCACCAACCTCCATGGGTTCACTAGACTCAGAGATAGACGTATTAGGAGTAGGAAGATTTGGTGAACGAGGCATAGGACGGAAAGCAGATCTGATAAAGGATCTTCTGTTACGGTCACGTTCATGGAGACGCTCAGAGTAACGAGCATCTAGCTTGATACATAAGTTGATAAGTTCTTCTAGAGAATCAGGAAGATCCCTATAAACCAGTTTGTCTTTCAAACGATCACAAAGACCTTTACGAAACGCTGCACGCAGGGCCCCATGATTCCACATAGTTTCAGCAGCTAAAGTCCGGAATTCTATAGCGTATTGTGCTACAGAAAGAGATCCCTGTCTTAAATCTAAAAGTCCTGCTTCTGCAGCCACTGATCTACCAGGTTTATCAAACACAGAAGAAAATATGGATACAAAAGTGTCAATATCATGAAGCAAAGGATCATCCTTTTCCAACAGTGGAGAAACCCAAGCCAAGGCTTTACCCTTCATAAGAGAAATTAAAAAGGTGATCTTGGAGGAAGAGGAAACAAACATCTGAGGATTATTTTTGAAGTGAAGACGGCACTGATTAAGAAATCCACGACAGTCTTCAGGATTGCCGTCATATTTATCTGGTAGCGGAATTCTGGGAATAAACTGTTCTGCAGGTTGTGGCGGATTAAATGCAGGGTTAGAACTGGCCGCAGGAACAACAGGTGTTGCAGAAACTTGAGAAGGTGGAGAGAGATTATGCAAAAGAGCAGTAATTTGATCCAATTTAGAATCCAGGGATTGCAGGTGTGCAGAGTGGGTTCCAAGAAGCTGTCCCTGCAGAGCCACAGCTCTGGATAACTCACCGGGGTCCATTATATGGCCTGTTTGTAATGTCAGGATAGGTTAAGTCCAGAGTTAGACCCAAATGCTTGAATGAGGTTTGTAAACACCCTAGCACAGTGAGTATATACCAGGATCTGACCCTGCGACAGCTATAGTAAAATACTCACTGAAATAAACTGGAAGTTGGTAAAGCAGGGTCAGGAGGAGAAACTTTGTGTAGATAGGGTTAACCGAAAAGAGTAATCAAACAAGCAATATCCAGCAACGTGTAATCAGGCAGGTAGGGGTTAACCAGTAGAGTAATCAAGCAAGCAATGTCCAGCAACATGTAATCAGGCAGGTAGGGGTTAACCAGTAGAGTAATCAAGCAAGCAATGTCCAGCAACATGTAATCAGGCAGGTAAGAGTTAACCAATAGAGTAATCAAGCAAGCAATGTCCAGCAACGTGTAATCAGGAAGTTTGGGGTTAATCAGTAGAATTGTCAAACAAGCAGTGTCCAGCAACAAGTAATCAGGCAGTTTGGGGTTAATCAGAAGAATTGTCAAACAAGCAGTGTCCAGCAGCAAGTAATCAGGCAGTTTGGGGTTAATCAGAAGAATTGTCAAACAAGCAGTGTCCAGCAACAAGTAATCCGGCAGATTGGGGTTAATCAGAAGGATTATCAAACAAGCAAAGTCCAGTTAACAGGTATCAGGCAGATAAGGGTTAAGCAAGTTGAAGATAAACAAGCCAAGAAGTTCAAAAAGTACTCACAAGCCGGTCAAGTAGAACAAACAGGCACCGAGGAGAGGAGACGCCGGAATAAGAAGACCTTCTGACGTCAGCAGAAGGGGCCGGTGCGACACAGGGTTGCCAGGCAACCAGGGAAGCGCTACCGCGCCGGCACAAGCAGAAGGAAGGAAGCGATCAGCAGCTGAGCAGCTGAGCGATCGTGACATTTCCTTTCTAACTCAATCTTTTCCTCTGGGTACCCTCTGTCTAGAAATTTTTCTTTTAGATTTTTAGATTGTAGTATATAATCAGTTTCTCTATTGCAATTCCTCTTTAAACATAGAAATTGGCCCTTTGGAATATTGTGTTTCCACCTTTGAAGGTGCCCGCTAGTTTCGTGTATGAAATTATTAGCATCTACTTCTTTGAAGTAGGTTCTTGTAAGGAGTTCATTATTTTCTACGGTAATTTCTAGATCTAGGTAATGTACCTTTTCTGTGCTTATATCTGCTGTAAAAGTTAAATTTAATTGATTTTCATTCATATCAGCTAAACATTTTTTGAGATCATCTTGTGATCCTTTCCAAATAAAGAATAGATAATCTATGAAACGTTTGAACATTACAAAATTGTTTCTATAAGGACTTTGACTAAGGACATTTTTTAGGGGTAGGCCCACAACATCAGAGCACACAAAGAAAAAGAAATCATTCAGAAGAAGAGGAACCAGAGGGAGGGGAAAAAATAAAGGTGAAAAGAATGAGATAAAACATAATAGAATTTACAATTTAAGCAAACTAGTTCTCGATGAAACACAAATAGATATACTTAACAAAGGACTCTCCTTTGCACCCACAAGAAAGCTAAATAAATTTGAAACCTATATAGATGCAAACAAATTCATAAGAAAATTAACTCTTAAAAAATATTTTCAAAAAACACCTTTAGAAAGAAATTTTGGAATAGAGAAAAATAATATCCAAACAACCAATCCAGAACAAAATGAAAAGGGAATCTATATAGAAACTTTTGAAAAATTGGTTTTGGAAGATATTAATAATCTCCAACAACTAAGTTTAAACACAATATGACATTAAAACAAAAAAATTGAATTAGAGAATTGGAACAGAACAACGAAATAATTATAAAGCCCGCAGACAAGGGAGGGGGAATTGTTATTCTAGACAAAGACGTATAAAAAAATTACATTCAAGTTAATAAGAGATCAAAACACCTATAAAAAACTATGTTGCAATCCAACAATGGTATATAAAGTATTTTTGAAACATCTTTTAGAAAAAGCTAAAACCGTAGGGATCATTAATGAGAATGAACATAATTTCTTACTCCCAGATCATCCAATTACCCCTGTACTATGTGTTCTTCCTAAAATGCACAAGTCCCTTGAAAATCCCCCGGGTAGACCAATAATCTCGGGGATAGATTCCCTTACATCTAACATGTCAGCATACATTGACAAATATCTTCAAAAATATGTGAGCAGTCTTGACTCATACTTGAGAGACTCAACAAATTTACTAATACTAATAGAAGAAATAAAATGGAGTAGTGAATATATATTAGTGACATGCGACGTACAATCGCTATATACTTCTATTAGACATAGGGATGGCATAGAATCAGTGGAGGCATTCCTAAGAAATGACCCTGATATGAAAAAAGAACAAAGGGAATTCCTGTTGGAATGCATAGAATTTATTCTTACTCATAACTTTTTTATGTATGATGGCTCCTTCTATAAACAGATTTGCGGCACGGCTATGGGCACTAAATTCGCCCCTAGCTACGCAAATCTGTTTATGGGTTTATGGGAAACTCAATTCCTTAGTCAAAGTCCTTATAAAAAAAATTTGGTAATGTTCAAACGTTTCATAGATGATCTATTCTTTATTTGGAAAGGATCACAAGATGATCTCAAAAAATGTTTAGCTGATATGAATGAAAATCAATTAAATGTAACTTTTACAGCAGATATAAGCACAGAAAAGGTACATTACCTAGATCTAGAAATTACCGTGGAAAATAATGAACTCCTTACAAGAACCTACTTCAAAGAAGTAGATGCTAATAATTTCATATACGAAACTAGCGGGCACCTTCAGAGGTGGAAACACAATATTCCAAAGGGCCAATTTCTACGTTTAAAGAGGAATTGCAAAAGAGAAACTGATTATATACTACAATCTAAAAAACTAAAAGAAAAATTTCTAGACAGAGGGTACCCAGAGGAAAAGATTGAGTCAGAAAGGAAAAAGGTACAAGATTTTGACAGGAAGAATATACTCCAGTATAAACCAAAAACTGTTACTACAAAAGAAAAAGATAAACAAGAGTTTTTTTATCCCCTTTATCACTGAACATAGTGAAGACTGAAGAAAAATAGAGAAGATAATTAAATCCCATTGGAAAATACTCAAATCAGATCCACACTTAGGACAAGCACTACCCACAAACCCAAAATTTGTATATAAGAAAGCTAAGAACCTAAAGAGTATACTAGCACCCACTATAAAACATAACAACACAGATATCACAAGGGGTATCTTAGAAGATAAATTACAAGGATTCTATCCTTGTGGGATCTGTAAAGCTTTCAAATATGCAAATAAAAAAAATAAAAAATTTCAGGTCTATTTCCTCAAAAAAGGAATACAAAATACGGGAAACTATAAGATGTACGGACATGAATATAATTTATTAAATCACATGCACTAAATGTGAGAGACAGTACATAGGCGAATCAGAAAGAATGGTCAAAGAAAGAATAAGGGAACATATTTTATCTATAGAAAATTCTGGGGCAGAAAGAAATAAAGAACTTACGGTGCCAAAACACTTTAAGATGTGTAATGACAGCAATCTTAAATATTTTAATTATATAGCAATGCAAAAGGTAAAACCTAATAAAAGAGGAGGTAATCAAAGTAAATATTTACTCAAAAAAGAGGCAAAATGGATATTTGAAATTCAGACCCTTAAACCTAAAGGTCTGAATATAGATTTTAGTTTGAATTGCATTTTAAATGTCAAATAATTACCCCATAGGAAAAGGCTTACATTTATGCGTTGTGGTATCAAAACTTTGTCCAACTAAAGAATATGTTTATGAATATTATGAATATTATAGAATATAAAATGTATAATATATTGTATGATAACTTCAGATATAATAATAAAAATAATTAAACTATAAAAACAAAAACTTGCTCATCTATTACATGCCTACGGAATTGGTCTTTATTTCAAGGACCTTATATATATATAAACTACAGTTCCTTTGTAATAGTAGACAACATAATAAAACGGAATATAAAGTGTTTTTTGGGGCAATTAAATAATCACCAATCAAAAGACAGGAAATGGTATTTAAGAACTGCCAGCTATACAGAGGATATGCTTGATAAAGGCTGAGGCACTCAGCTGAAACGCGTTGCTAATCCTCTTACTATCATCTATTACCTACTATCAGAAATCCACAGGAGAGTGGATCATCAAAACTAAAGATTTGTTCACTGCATCCTAAACATCACTAAATCTCCTGCGGGAGAACACAGAAACATTATCCACCAAGTTTATCAAGATCTACCGGTAGAGCGTGAAAAATTCATTTCCAGCGGGCAGAGCTGAACAGATGCTTTCCAAGGACCAATCACGGGAAGCCTGTAAGCTCCAGGACCAGAGATCTGCTCTTGGAGGACGGAAGTTGAACCATCTGAAGACATAAGGAAATAAGGTTAGAAAATATCCGCAAGTGCACTGTGCAAGTGAACTGTGGTAACTAAAATCCAAAGCGCTGGGTTTCTACAGAACATATGAATGTTTGACTAAAAGTGAACATCGATACTCGCATATATATTTCTTTCCACAGAAATTGCGCATATGTATCTCTTTCTACACTTTAAGCAAGAATTTGTTTAGATTGTATTATAGCATTTATATTTCTTTCAACAGGAGTTGCATATATATTTCTTTCAACAGTAGTTGCGCATATGTTCTCCTCTTTGCATTTCTAGCAAGTAATTTTTAGCAAGGAATTGTTTATATTGTATAAACTGCAACAATTGTATCAAATATATATTGAACAAACCGTTGCAATCACGGATACTACAAGTCAATTAATTATTTGTGTACTAAAACGCCAGCAGCCCCATTTTTATAGTCAAACTGTAGTTCAGAATTTTATGCAGTTAAACTGAATTGATTTTATGACTGTTTTTTATTATTGTCCGTTATGACATAAATTTTATAAGGTTGGCCAACCGACTCCTAATAAGGTTTTAAAGATACATATTCTATCATTGTCTCATAGTTGAGTACATTTTTCATTGTCACATAGTTGAATAAATTTTAATATTACAAATTGCCTATTGCATTTTGAATCTTTCCTATTGGGGTATTAGCTTGGAGAGCTAGAGAGTCTTATCTTTCGCAAAACATACCCATCCTGGTATGACCAGGAAAGCCATGAAATCACACATTTTATGACTGTATTAGCTCTAGTTCATGTTTTGGAACAAGACCAAGGATTTTTTCAATAATTTTCCATTATTCCCAGTAGGGAGTTTTCTGACCTATTCTGGATTTTATGATTTTCAACAAATTTTTAAAAATAGTAACATTCTGGACAATTCTACACCTACAGGGTGAATTTTTCTCCACGTTTAATTTGAAGGATGCCTACCTTCCTATTCCTAGACCATCTCCAGTTTTTAAGATTTGACTTTCAGTGCAATCTTTTTCAGTTTGTGACTACTTACAGTGCTCAGAATGTTTGTGAAGGTTCCAGGAACTCTCTTTTCTAGTTCTGTGGCTCTATACCTGGACAACATATTTCTTCAGGTTGTGACAGGGAAAATTAGGTTATAATAGGATGTAAATGGCGTTTGCAGGTGATAGCAGGTTGTGACAAGGTCAACTAGGTTATGGTAAGTTGTGACTGGCTTTCGTAGGTTATAGCAGATTGTAACAGAGTTAATTAGGTTATGATAGATTGTTTCTAGCTTGGGCATGTTACAGCAGATTGTGACAGGGTTAATTAGGTTATGATAGGTTGTGACTGGTTTTGGCATGTTACAGCAGATTGTGACAGGGTTAATTAGATTATGACAGGTTGTGCCTGGCTTTGGCATGTTACAGCAGGTTGTGACAGGGTTAATTAGATTATGACAGGTTGTGTCTGGCTTTGGCATGTAACAGCAGGTTGCGACAGGGTTAATTAGATTATGATAGGTTGTGTGTGGTTTTGGCATGTTACAGCAGGTTGTGACAGGGTTAATTAGATTATGACAGGTTGTGTCTGGCTTTGGCATGTTACAGCATGTTGTGACAGGGTTAATTAGGTTATGATAGGTTGTGTGTGGTTTTGGCATGTTACAGCAGGTTGGGGCAAGATTTTTGCACCCTGTAGCACCGCTTATTGCTCTTTCTTCTTCCCTAATAGTGCTATTATGACATCATAATGGCAGGGTGTAGCAGAATTAAGCAGGTTATGACAGGTTGCAACTGGATCTGGGAGGTTATAGCAGGTTGTGACAGGAGTAAATAGATTGTGACAGGATTTAGCAGGTTATGACAGGTTGCAATTGATCTGGCAGGTAATAGCAGGTTGTGACAGGAGTAAATAGATGGTGACAGGATTTAGCACGTTATTTAGCTCCCCTTATTACTCTTTTATCTTCCCTAATATTATTATAATGCAGACACTGGGCACTTACCAGAAGACTGAGCAATCGCATTATAAAGCGTGCCAAACCAAAGATCAAACTGTGGTCCATATTTATGATTGTGCGAGCGGACATGATCCGATATAGCGAATCATGTCCACTGCACATCGATACATGCTGACAGCATACGCTATCGGTATTTATCATTGCACCAGCAGTTCTTGTGAACTGCTGGTGCCATGCAGCCCCCTGCAGATTTGCGGCCAATCGTCCGCTGGCAGGGGGTGTCAATCAGCCAGATCGTAATCGATTGGGTCAATTTCTGGCGATTTCTGTCTGCGGCCTCAGAGCAGACGGACAGGTTATGGAGTAGCGGTCTTTAGAAGGCTCGCCGTACATCCGTACGGAGCTTGATAAATATGCCCCTGTATGTTTAATCAGAATAAAACTAAAAGGCTAATAATATTAATATCATGGCAACTAGTTAGAGTTGTCATCCATTCTGGTATGACCAGGACAGCCACAGAATCGGGAGGTAAAACTGAAGATAAAAGTCAATGATTTTTTTTTTATATCATATTTTTTTATTTAAATAGATTTTTTTCCTCAAAAAGCTTTTTATTTAACAAAAATCATATCTAAAGATAGCTTCTATTTAAGATACATTATAATGTAAAGGTTATTCATCCTAAAATATAGATTAGTTATAATAAGCATGATGCTGTATATTCATGGCTATAATATTAATTTTTTTGCTAAATTAATTTCATTAATCCATTCACAATGTCATACTCTCCCAGAGTTTTCTGTCAGGTTATTTTGGGCAATTTTTCGATCTTGAAGATATTATCACATATAGTTTTATAGTTCTCAAAACTGTGGGCTCCAATACATATGCGGCGTCACACGCAAAACCCAGTCAACGCCGGTTTTTACGCATTTTTTGTATCACATATAGAGCGTAGCATACAAGTTACGTGCGTATATTTTACCCATCTCCCGCATTTTTTACTCCCATAAACTAACATAGAACTGGCGCGCAATTCGGCATCCAATATACAGCGCAAGGACTTACGCGCACAGAATTGAGAAAATCTACTCCAGTTTCATCTCGCCACACATAGGCAGGCGCAGCAACCCATGCACTGACTAAAAAAGCAACGTAACTCCATGGAAGCCTTAACAAACACATACATTTAAGCAGCATCTCAAAAGTTAAAGAGACAGTATGCTATAAAATTGTTTTTCTCTTTCCAATTACTTCTTTTACGAGCTGCAGAGTATACAATGAATGAGATTTTCTTTTAAGGTTTATTTGTGTATTTAAAATAGCTGATTTTGTTTTTTGAATTTACAACCTAATAAAATGGGCTGGGCTTGTAGGTATAATTAGATCTCATTACTTTATCACATTATGTACATATACTTGCTTCTTTATTTTATATCTGTTCATAAACCAATCACCAATACTTGGAGAGAACAATGGAAAATAATCATTTTAGTACCTTATCTCTTCTAGAACCCACTGAGAGTGTAATTCA
Source organism: Bombina bombina (assembly GCF_027579735.1). Taxonomy (NCBI): domain Eukaryota; kingdom Metazoa; phylum Chordata; class Amphibia; order Anura; family Bombinatoridae; genus Bombina; species Bombina bombina. The sequence goes on along the minus strand of NC_069508.1, from coordinate 194,546,253 downwards.
TTCTACTGGCTGTGTTAACACAGCTTGGCCTTGAGGCCAAAATATTTAAGGATGGGTGGGGATACCACAGGCTAAATAAAATATTTCAAATGCAATCATAAGGGTAAAGGAAATACTTGTAAACAATTTAATACACTCCAGCAGGTAAAGTGGATCATTGGGAACACATTAAAGGGAATAACATTTTTGAGTAATTTGTCCCTTTAAACCTTGCTGCCCAAATAATTACTATAATCAATATTCCTCCTCTGCAATTGTGTTAAACCAATCATAAACAGCACAATCTCTCACCTGCAGCCTTAAAACACCTGACAATGCACACCCTATCAGTAACATCAGTATTGTCAATTTATTTTGGACGTGAGATACATTGATTTACATCTTAGAAGTGAATATTACTATATGTACCATTCATAAACAACTATTGTGGATGTGAGTTATAGTACAAGAATATGTCATAAACATGAAAATATTAACTGTTTTTATTGCCATTTCAACACATGTCATATTATATGTTTTAACATGATTAGTGTAATAAAATACACCTCACATGGGTGTGTATGACAATTACATGGTAAATAACAGAGGACAAGGTTTATGGTGAACTATAATAATAATTATTTATTTTTTGGCTTCCTGGATGAGGGAGCTGAGGTGACTGTAGTGGATTGCCTTGTTCTGGTGTTTCTGCTGGTTTGCTGGCTACAGATGATAGGCTGGAGGCAGTGTCCTGCTGGTGTGCAAAGTGCTCAACCAACACACAAGAGTAGATTTTGTCTATTGTCCATCTGTATCTGCATATCAGACAGAATTTGCATCATATGTGACTGGTTTTGAACCCTTGCACTTAACAATGCTGCCATGTCCCTCTGCATCTCTATGCTACATTTTTGTAACCTCTCTTGGCCACTGAAGAACCTATCTTGGCTCTTGAAGAACCTCTCTTGGACTCTTTGTATGCTCTCAGTGTGTGTGACGAGCCTCCTCTGGAGTGCAATGTATTCCTCACCCAGGGGAGAATACAATGCATCCACAAGCTCTTGAGCAACAGGGCTGGCAGTTGTTTGAGGGGCAGGTTCAGCTGTATCTTATGCTGCTTGAGGGGCAGGTTCAGCTTTAGCTTATGCTGCTTGAGGGGCAGCTGTAGTTTCTGCTGTATTTCCATCTGCAGATGGTGGAGCTCGTCCCATGGAAGAGGATGGTGGAGCTCGTCCCATGGAAGAGGAAAGTAGAGCTCGTCCCATGGAAGAGGATGGTGGAGCTCGACCCATGGAAGATAGGTAGTCCCACTGATGACCAGTGTGTGACCACTCAGCCTCTACAATCGGCACATCTTGTGACATAGTCTGTGGGTAATATCCGTGACTGACATGCGATTGTGTTGTGGGGGGTGTAAATACATAGACCCTTTGTGGCTGTCTTGGCTCCCCCTCAAAACCAAAGGTAGGATCTTCCTCTGGCCAGGAATCTTGCCAGGGGTCATATGGCAATGGCGGTGGCATCACACCATGCTCATGCCTGGGAGCATGCTAATCATGCGGTTGCCTGAAGACTGGTGGTGGTGGCATGGCTGTTTGTATCCTTGCGACAGGAGGTTCTTTGGAAGAGTTAAACGATGAGAGGGATTAGTACAGTCAGATATATGTCCATGTGGGCATACAATGTACATTGATACATGCTAGGGCCTATACTGATTCACATGTCAAATTTTATAACATGCATGTGCACATTGTGAGTTGGTTTATGAGGGATTTGAAAATGAGGAGTATACAGGGATGTGTTTCATACAATAGTGTATGTGTACATGTCAATTATGAAATAATGTGTTCAAGTGACACTATAGTCACACAATTTACTTTAGCCTGATCTAGGCACAGAACCTGCTTTATTGAGCTAAATGTATTGGTATGGCTATAGTGTCCATTTAATAAAAACTCTACATGTGGCTTGTGGCCTGTGTTACTCTGAGACATGTTAGTATTGCAATATTCCACCTCACATCATGAATTGTATTGGGTAGCAGTAATGTCAATTATAATTGTAGATGTTTTTGTTAGTACTCCAAATACCATGCTCTTCATCGTGTACGTAAATGTGTGATACTAAAGGATGTTGTATCGCAACTACATATAATACAGGTGTGTGGCATGTTACTCACCAGCATGATGTGCTGTGGTTGCAGCCCCTGAGTCACGAGCCCCTGGAAGTCCATGGACTGCTGTGATACTCAGGGACCTGTGTATCATCTCCTGCCAGGTGTTGTATTTCATTAACAGGGCTGCCCCACTGCCTGTTCCCTACTGGTGCACAGCTTCCTGCCCCATCTTCTCTTTCACCTGCCTCTTACAGTCGTTCCACCTCTTTTTAAGGCCCTCTACAGTCCTCCTCTGTGGGGCCAACGCTGTTGACGGCATCCTCTACCGCCAGCAATGCAGTCTTTATTTTTTTTGGCACTGCCTTTGCCCTCCTCCTGCTCAAAGAGGTCACTGTAATTGTCCATGATGGCCTGGACTAGGGCAACATTTTCGTCAAATGTGAAGTTAGGACATCTCAGCCTCTCATCCTCCATGGCCACTTGGCTTCCTCCCTGTGATGTTCCTGTGGGTTCCTCCCTATCCTCTCCCTACCCCCCCCCCCCTTCTGTCTCTATGTGCACCCTCTGTCCATCTGCTGGATGTGCCTGCTCTCTGGGGCTCTCTAGCATCTCTCCCCCATCATCCCTTCTGGCTCTCCCTCTCCCGACTCCACTTACTCCCTGACAGGGGGCCTACTGGTCTTCCTGTCCTCTCCAATATTCCTCTCCCTGCCACTCCTCTCCCTGCCACTCCTCTCCCTGCAACTCCTCTCCCCACCTCCCCTCATCCCTACCTCTCCCTGCCATCCTCACACTAATCACACTACACACACTCCCACTCACTCCCAGTGCAGTCACACACAATCACAATCAAACACTCAGCCTATCACACTGTAAAAATAAAATGAAATATGTGAGATGTTAGAAAAAAAGTGTGGTGTATTTGTATATGTATGTATGCAATGGGGCCTATCTATCAAGCCGTCAGCTTTGTTGCATTCAGCGACACCAATACACTCGCCTAACATCGCCTAACATCGTGGCCACAGACCTGAATACACTCTCCATTTTTTTTTAAAAAGCCGCGCACCAAGTACGGGGCGATGAGCAGCGGACTGTTGTTAACTAACAGTAATCGATATCACTGCTATTCGACTTTTTACAAACTTTATTTATACCCTGTCACTAAATGCTGCCACTATACTAAAATGTTTAACCCCTATTCCACCGCTCCCGGACCCCACCGCAACTAAATAAAAGTATTAACCCCTATCCCGCTGCTCCCGGACCCCGCCGCCACCTACATAATGTTATTAACCCCTATCCCGCTGCTCCCGGACCACACCGAAACTAAATAAAAGTATTAACCCCTAAACCCCTGGCCTCCCACATCACTACCACTAACTAAACCTATTAACCCATAAACCACCAGCCCCCCACATCACCATAAACTAAATTAAGCTATTAACCCCTAAACCTAACAACCCGCTAACTTTACATTAAAATTACAACATCCCTATCTTATAATAAATTTAAACTTACCTGTAGAATTAAATTAAACTACATTAAACTATTAATTAACCTACCCTAACTATTATACTAAAATTACATTATACTACCAATTAAATTAACTATATTACATATTAAAAAAACTAACCCTACTCAAATTATTTAAATCCACAATAAAAAATTACTAAGTTATAAAAATAAACAAACACTAAGTTACAAAAAAAAAAAACCACAGTATCAAAAATAAAGATGAATTACACCTAATCTAATAGCCCTATCAAAAAAAAAAAAAAAATTAAAAAAAAAACCCTAGCCTACCAATGGCCCTTAAAAGGGCCTTTTTGCGGGGCATTGCCCCAATGAATTCAGCTCTTTTACCTGTAAAGAAAAATACAAACACCCCTCAACAGTTATTCAACCCCCCGAAATAATAACCCTATCTAAAAAACCTAAGTCCCCCATTGCCCTGTAAAGGGCATTTGTATGGGCACTGCCCTTAAAAGGGCATTTAGCACTTTTACTGCCCATACCCTACTCTAAAAATAAAACCCACCCAAAAAACCCTAAAATAAACCTAACACTAACCCCTGATGATCCACTTACAGTTCTTGAAGTTCTGCTTGAAGGATCCATCCAGCCGGCAAGAAGTCTTCATCCGGGCAGCCTCTTCCATCTTCATCCAGCCGGCGAAATCTTCATCCATGCAGCCTCTTCTATCTTCATCCATCCAGCGCAGAGCGATTCCATCCTGAAGACTTCCGGTGCGGAGCGGGTCCATCCTGAAGACATCCAGCACGGAGCGGGTCCATTCTGAAGACATCCAACGAGGAGCTCCTCTTCAATACGGTCTCCGCTGTAAACTGGATCTTGAAAGCAAGTGACATCATCCAAGATGGCGTCCCTTGCATTCCTATTGGCTGAAAGGTTCCAATCAGCCAATATGATTAGAGCCGTTAAAATCCTATTGGCTGTTCCAATCAGCCAATAGGATTGAGCTCTCATCCTAAGAAGTCTGCATCTGGCAGCCTCTTCCATCTTCATCTAGCCGGCGAAGTCTTCATCCATGCGGCCTCTTCTATCTTCATCCATCCGGCACAGAGCGGGTCCATCCTGAAGACATCCTGCATGGAGCTGGTCCATCTTGAAGACATCTGATGAGGAGCTCCTCTTCAATACGGTCTCCACCGTAAACTGGATCTTGAATGCAAGTGACGTCATCCAAGATGGCGTCCCTTGCATTCCTATTGGCTGAAAGATTCCAATCAGCCAATAGGATTAGAGCCGCTAAAATCCTATTGGCTGTTCCAATCAGCCAATAGGATTTGAGCAGCTCTCTTCCTATTGGCTGTCCTTTCAAGATCCAGTTTACGGCGGAGACCATATTGAAGAGGAGCTCCTCATTGGATGTCTTCAGGGTGGACCCGCTCCGCGTCGGATGTCTTCAGGATGGACCCGCTCCACGCCGGATGGATGAAGTTAGAAAAGGCCGCATGGATGAAGACTTCGCCGGCTGGATGAAGATGGAAGAGGCTGCCCGGATGAAGACTTCTTGCCGGCTGGATGGATCCTTCAAGCGGAACTTTAAGAACTGTAAGTGGATCATCGGAGGTTAGTGTTAGGTTTATTTTAGGGGTTTTTGGGTGGGTTTTATTTTTAGAGTAGGGTATGGGCAGTAAAAGAGCTAAATGCCCTTTTAAGGGCAATGCCCATACAAATGCCCTTTTCAGGGCAATGGGGAGCTTAGGTTTTTTAGATAGGGTTTTTATTTGGGGGGGGTTGGTTGTGTTGGTGGTGGGTTTTACTGTTGGGGGGTGTTTGTATTTTTCTTTACAGGTAAAAGAGCTGATTTCATTGGGGCAATACCCTGCAAAAGGCCATTTTAAGGGCCATTGGTAGTTTATTGTAGGCTAGGGTTTTTTTTTATTTTGGGGGGCTTTTTTATTTTGATAGGGCTATTAGATTAGGTGTAATTTGTTTTTATTTTTGATACTGTGGTTGTTGTTTTTGTGTAACTTAGTGTTTGTTTATTTTTGTAACTTAGTTTTTTTTGTAACTTTGTTTAGATTTAAATAATTTGAGTAGGGTTAGGTTTTTTTATTATGTAATATAGTTAATTTGATTTGTAGTTTAATGTAATTTTAGTATAATAGTTAGGGTAGGTTAATTAATAGTTTAATATAGTTTAATTTAATTCTACAGGAAAGTTTACATTTATTATAAGATAGGGATGTTGTAATTTTAATGTAAAGTTAGCGGGTTGTTAGGTTTAGGGGTTAATAGCTTAATTTAGTTTATGGCAATGTGGGGGCTGGTGGTTTAGGGGTTAATAGGTTTAGTTAGTGGTAGTGATGTGGGAGGCCAGGGGTTTAGGGGGTTAATACTTTTATTTAGTTGTGGTGGGGTCTGGGAGCGGCAGATAGGGGTTAATAACTTTATTTAGGTGGCGGCGGGGTCCGGGAGTGGCGGGATAGGGGTTAATAACATTATGTAGGTGGCGGCGGGGTCCGGGAGCGGCGGAATAGGGGTTAATACATTTATTTAGTTGCAGCGGGGTTGGTGCGGCAGATTAGGAGTGTTTACACTCTGGGTTTATGTTAGATGTAAACTTTACTGGTTTTCTACCTTAGAAATCAATGGGATATCTGGCAGCATCGAACATAAGCTTTCGCTGCTTTTAGACTCCCATTGATTCTTATGGCATCCGTGGCCTCCAGGATGGCGGATTGAAAACCAGGTACGCAGGGCGGGAATAACCGCGAGCGTACCGATTATCTATTTGATAACTTTGACAAAAGTGTCAAATAGAGCCGAATGTGTATTCGGAACATCTGTAATAACGTAAGCATCAATCTGTGTCGAATTGAGACCGGCGGATCGTATGTTACATCACAGCTTTGAACTTTTGCCGGTCTGTAGGCTTTGATAACAAGGTCGAATCAAGCTTGCCACAATTACGCTGTGGAATTCTAGTGTATTTGCGGTTGACGGCTTGATAAATATGTGCAATATGTCAGAATATGTGTAAGTGTACAAGTTTACTAAATCCACCAATGCAACCTAACTAATTATTTATTATGTCTGCACCTCTCTCTCTCTTCTCTCGCTAATCCTCCACTCCTGGGTCGTATGTTTTAGCTCAACGAACAATCCAAACATACTGAAGAAAATAGTGGTTGCGCATGGGTTTATATAATGAATTTGAATAGTGTAATTACGTGTCACATTTTTAGTTTAATTCCGGTTTCCTTTTTACGCGTGTTATCCTCATTTGCATAACACTACTCTTTATTGACACTTTATGTGGACATAATACTGGCGTAAGTTACTTGCAACAACAGAAATGTGTATTTTGTGCACATTTCTGAAGATTGCCAGTTTGTCCTACTTACGCCAGTCTAGCATCTATCGGCGCAGTATATGTAATACCCCGATGTGCGAGGTGAAATTACGGGCCACGCAGGTTTCAGCATGCGCTGAAGCCTGCCCCGTATATGTAATCTCGCCCTGTATCTGCAGAAATAACCTGCCCCTTCTTCACAGCAAAACATTTACAAAATAAACATACAGAGTTGAGAAATATACCTTAAAGGGACATACTCATGAAAGAATTCTTCTAGGTTTCCGATAGAGCATTCAGTTTTGTGATTTCAGATTGACTTCTATTATCAAATTTGCTTTATTCTCTTGGTATCCTTTGTTGAAGTAGAGCAAGTATCTACTGGGATCTAGCTGAACACATTGGGTGAGACAATGACAAGCAGCAAGCTCATCGTAGTACATTGTTTCTGAGCCTACCTATGTATATTTTTCAACAATGAATACCAAGAGAATAAAGCAAATTAGATTTGTGATGTAAATTTTAAAATCATGAACGTTAAATTTTCCCCTGCAAATCTATGTACACAGAATAAACCCATAATAAGTTTCAAGAAGCTCAATTAATAGAATATTGTTTGGAGTGGAATAGATCTGCACAAGGAGCTAAGTGTGAGGAGAGAGGGGCAAGCATTAAAAATGAAATATGATGTTGTAGTTTTAATTAAATAAAACTATTTAAATTGTTAATATTAAGAAAATTGTTATTATTATTTAGTTAAATAAAACTATTTAAATTGTTATTATTAAGAACATTGTTATTATTATTTAGTTAAATAAAACTATTTAAATTGTTATTATTAAGATAATCATTTTTTTTCTTCCATTAAAGTTTAGCTTAAAAGTTGATCAACTATAAACGATTAACCTATTGAAATGAAGATAATTTCATTAATTTATATGATTTATCTATGCATATTTAATGAAATATAACCAAATCAGTAATGGTCTGATATAACTATAAAAATAATCTGAAAAGTAATTAAAGCAATGATTTAAGTTAATTTAAATTGGTCTGACTAGTGATTTATATCAAGTTATCTCTGGTGTTTATGCATATTTGTACTAAATATTTTATTTTGTGCAGTTTCAAACATGTGAAGCCATACCAGAAATGACCCCCCCCCCCTCACACACATATGCCATTTCCCTTAAAAAATGAGTGTTAAGAATAGCTGGGCAAGACGTTGCTACCCTACAGCTAGTGCACCTATTGTGATGTCACCTTACAACCACTTTACCTTTTGTCCATTGTTTGCTAAGAGTCAAACTGTTCGTTATGACATCATAAGTGCCATACAATAAAAGGCCAGCGTTTAGTGACTACTACACCTTTTCAACTGTAAAGCTTACATTGGCTGCAGCTGAGCGATACTTACTATAAGCATTATTAGCGAATACTTCTGTACTTCACAATGAGTGACAGACGCAGGAGTCGTCGTCGAATTACCGGTGAGCGTGTCAGCAATGAAAATGCTGTACGCCCGGTATCTGCCAGACAACAAAGAGCAAGGCAAATATTAAGAAGAGCTATTCAATCTCTGAACAGACAGGGGCAAGAGAGAGGAGTCGGTCTCTCTTCTGATCGGTCCCAACGTCTCCGGACTAACCGAAGAGAACAACAGAGGCGCTTAAGAGCAAGACAGAGGAGTAACCAATTACAAAGAAATCTTCCTTCGCTTGATGATGAAGAAACCGTGTCTTACGAACCTCAAGCAAGTACATCTCATTCTGAGCAAGTGGAAAGTTCGAGGGAATCATGTTCCATTTGTCTAATGGAATATGAAGCTGGAGACCTGCGAGGGAAGGCTTCCTGTAACCATTCATTCCATGTTGCCTGCATAGGAAGGTGGATGCTAGAGAGTAACACTTGTCCGCTTTGCCGTGCAAGTATAAATGCCGAAACTGTATATGTCCCACCAGAAGGGGAAGAAGGAATAATAATATATTCTGGACCATCGTACACCCTGACATAGTACAGTAATAGAATTGTAATGAGACGGACCACCCCTGATGACACAGATTGAAGATAATCATTTTCTCATGGTCTAGGTTGTATAATTGATCGTCCTTGTTTGGGGATCAAGAAGGAATTTTTTCCTTTGGCACAAATTAACATCAGTGCCCAAGGTTTTTTGCCTTCTTTGGACCAATAGACCTTTGCTTAATAAATAAACTGAGCATAAATTTAAAATCAGCTGTGAGTGTTGCTTTTCATTTCTAAAACAAAATCTAGTTTTTAACACACTTTTCAATGCCGTTTTTTTTTTTTTTTTTACTATTTTTTAAAGATTGTAACTGGGTACTTCAGGCTGGGGCAGAGCTGAAATGGGCACTTAATGGGAAATGTTTATCAAAATAGGACATTTAATTTATTGGGATGTTACATTTTGAGCTCAATGTTTGTATCAAGTTGGTTAGAAAGAGGTTACAAAAACAAATAATGTCTTTGAGGGGTGATATGAGACTGGTGTTACATTTATAATATATGTTTAATGGGACATTCCAGCCAAAATTGGAATCCTTGTGGATGCATTTCAGTTTTGAGTGGAAACATTTTATGTAAGATACATGTATTAGCATACATTCTTCTAATAAAAGCTATAACTGTTTCAAATTTGTATTTAAAGGGACAGTCAACACCAGAATTTTTGTTGTTTTAAAAGATAGATAATCCCTTTATTACCCATTCCCCAGTTTTGCATAACCAACACAGTTATACAAATATACTTTTTACCTCTGTGATTAACTTGTATCTATACATCTTCTGACAGCCCCCTGATCACATGACATTTTATTTATTATATTTTGACCTTCATTTTAGCCAATTAGTGCAGTGTCTGCCACAATCCACGGGCGTGCTCACAATGTTATCTATAGGGTTTACCTGAACTAGCTCTCCCCTGCTGTGAAAAGCAAACACAAAAGCATGTGATTAGAGGCGGCCTTCAAGGGCTTAGAAATTATCATATGAGCCTTCCTAGGTCTAGCTTTCAACTAAGAATACCAAAAGAACAAAGAAAAATTGGTGATAAAAGTAAATTGGAAAGTTGTTTAAAATTACATGCCCTATTTGAAACATGAAAGGTTTTTTTTGGACTTGACTGTCCCTTTAAGTATGCACTGTGCACCAGCATTTTAAACACAGTACTTGTGCAGAGAAAGCCTAAGGTGCTTGCACCATCTGGTAATGACGCAATTTGTTATTTGATGACATGATACAAGCAGTGACAATTTAAAATGCTTGTGCATTGACAATATCTAGCTATGCTTCACATGCACATGTAGAGAAAAATGTTAATGCTAAAACAGGGATAACTTTTAATAGAAACAGTTTTGCTGATACATGAATGTTGTAAATATGTTTCTATTCAAAGGTGTAATTCATATATGTGCATTTACATTTTGACCGCAATATCACTTTAAGAAATATAGCCAGTCCACCCATACACAATATAGATAGTAAATGATTCATCCATTTTAAAGGACATTAAACCCCTTTATCTTTTTATGTAAAGCTGTGCTTTGCCCCATGCCCCCTAAAGATGCCAAAAAGCAGATTCTATAGCTTATAATTGCTGCAAATCAAATAATGCACCATATTGATATTTTTTTTTTTCATTTTCACCTTTTTATTGTGAAAAAAAATATAGTTATAAAACATTCAACTGGAAAATGCCCAGCCAAAAAATACAAATATGGTAATATACACGTGCGCATTACATCAGTCAATGAGGCCCATTTATCAAGCTCTGTATGGAGCTGTGGGCCCGTGTTTCTGGCGAGTCTTCAGAAACAGCAGTTATGAAGCAGCAGTCTAAAAACCGCTGCTTCATAACCCTGTCCGCATGCTCTGAGCAGGCGGACAGGAATCACGACAATTCAACCCGATCGAGTACGATCGGGTTGATTGACGCCTCCCTGCTGGCAGCCAATTGGCTGCGAGTCTGCAGGGGGCGGCGTTGCACCAGCAGCTCTTGTAAGCTGCTGGTGCAATATTGAATATGGAGAGCGTATTGCTCTCCGCATTCAGCGATGTCTTGCGGACCTGATCCGCACTGACGGATCAGGTCCTCAAGACCTTTGTTAAATAGGCCTCATGGAGGCCTACTTATCAAGCCGTCAAGTTTCTTGCATTCAACGGCACCAATACGCTCGCCTGACATCGCCAAACATCGCGGCCGCGGAACCTGAATATGCTCTGCACATTTATTAGAAAAGCTGTCAAAAAGCCGCGCACCAAGTACGGGGCGATGAGCAGCGGACTGTTGTTAACTAACAGTCATCGATCTCGCTGCTATTCAGCTTTTTCCCACCTTTATTTATATACTGTCACTAAACACCGCCACTATACTAAAATGTTTAACCCCTTTCCAGCCGCTCCCTGACCCCGCCGCAACTAAATAAAGTAATTAACCCCTATCCCGCCACTCCCGGAGCCCACCGCAACTCTAATAAACTTATTAACCCCTATTCCGATGCTCCCCGACACCGCCGCAACTAACTAAATGTATTAACCCCTATCCTGATGCTCCCTGAACCCACAGCAACTCTAATAAACATATTAACTCCTATTCCGCTGCTCCCTGACACCGCCACAACTAACTAAATATATTAACCCCTAAACCCCTGAGCCCCCACATCACTACCACTTACTAAACCTATTAACCCCTAAATCGCCAGCCCCCCACATTGCCATAAACTAAATTAACCTATTAACCCCTAAACCTAACAACCCGCTAACTGTACATTAAAATTACATCTTCCCTATCTTATAATAAATTAAAACTTACCTTTAGAATTAAATTCTTACATTAACCCCTTAATGACCACAGCACTTTTCCATTTTCTGTCCGTTTGGGACCAAGGCTATTTTTACATTTCTGCGGTGTTTGTGTTTAGCTGTAATTTTCCTCTTACTCATTTACTGTACCCACACATATTATATACCGTTTTTCTCGCCATTAAATGGACTTTCTAAAGATACCATTATTTTCATCATATCTTATCATTTACTATAAAAAAATATATAAAATATGAGGAAAAAATTGAAAAAAACACACTTTTTCTAACTATGACCCCCAAAATCTGTTACACATCTACAACTACCAAAAAACACCCATGCTAAATAGTTTCTAAATTTTGTCCTGAGTTTAGAAATACCCAATGTTTACATGTTCTTTGCTTTTTTTGTAAGTTATAGGGCCATAAATACAATTAGCACTTTGCTATTTCCAAACCATTATTTTTCAAAATTAGCGCTAGTTACATTAGAACACTAATATCTTTCAGGAATCTCTGAATATCCATTGACATGTATATATTTTTTTTTAGTAGACATCCCAAAGTATTCATCTAGGCCCATTTTGGTATATTTCATGCCACCATTTCACCGCCAAATGCGATTAAATACAAAAAATCGTTCACTTTTTTACAATTTTTTTCACAAACTTTTGGTTTCTCACTGAAATTATTTACAAACAGCTTGTGTAATTATGGCTTAAATGGTTGTAAATTCTTCTCTGGGATCCCCTTTGTTCAGAAATAGCAGACATATATGGCTTTGGCGTTGCTTTTTAGTAATTAGAAGGCTGCTAAATGCCACTGCGCACTACACGTGTATTATGCCCAGCAGTGAAGGGGTTAATTATGGAGCATGTAGGGAGCCTTTAGGGATAATTTTAGCTTTAGTGTAGTGTAGTAGACAACCCCTAGTATTGATCTAGGCCAATTTTGGTATATTTCATGCCACCATTTCACCGCCAAATGCGATCAAATTAAAAAAAACGTTAAATTTTTCACAATTTTAGGTTTCTCACTGAAATCATTTACAAACAGCTTGTGCAATTATGGCACAAATGGTTGTAAATGCTTCTCTGGGATCCCCTTTGTTCAGAAATAGCAGACATATATGACTTTGGCGTTGCTTTTTGGTAATTAGAAGGCCGCCAAATGCCGCTGCATTTCACACGTGTATTATGGCTAGCAGTGAAGGGGTTAATTTTAGCTTTAGTGTAGAGCTCAGCCTCCCACCTGAAACATGAGACCCCCTGATCCCTCCCAAACAGCTCTCTTCCCTCCCCCACCCCACAATTGTCCCCGCCATCTTAAGTACTGGCAGAAACTCTGCCAGTACTAAAATAAAAGCTATATTTGGGCTTTATTTGTGTTTTTTTAGCATATTTACATATGCTGCTGTGTAGGATCCCCCCTTAGCTCCCAGCCTCACTGATCCCCCACCAAACAGCTCTCTAACCCTCCCCCTCTGCCTTAATGGGCGCCATCTTGGGTACTGGCAGCTGTCTGCCAGTACCCAGTGTAGTCAAAAAAATGTGCCTTTTTATTTTTTTAAATGATCTTTTCTGTAGTGTAGCTTCCCCCCCCCCCCAAGATCAACCCCCCACCCCTTCCATGTCCCTTAGCTGTTTATTAACAGCTTTAAAAACTTTATTTTTTTTTACTTCTCCCAGTTTATTTTTCTGTAGTGCAGCGGTTCCCTCCCGCTCCCGCCCCGTGCACGCGCCCGCCCGCCGCCCCCCGTGCACGCGCGCGCTCCCGTGCGCGCTCCCGCCCCTCCCGCCCCCGATCCCGCCCCCCTCCACTCCATTCGGCACATCGATGGCCGACCACCCGCCTCCCAGACTTGCTCCCACCCACCAACGATACCGGCCACCGATGTCCGGTGCAGAGAGGGCCACAGAGTGGCTCTCTCTGCATCGGATGGCCAAGGGGGGTTATTGCAGGATGCCTCGATATCGAGGCATCACTGCAATAACCGGAAAGCAGCTGGAAGCGTGCAGGATCGCTTCCAGCTGCTTTCCAGACCAAGGACGTACGCCACACGTCCTCGGTCATTAACTGTCTTTTTTTTGAGGACGTGTGGCGTACGTCCTTGGTCATTAAGGGGTTAAACTACAAATTAAATTAAATATATTATATAGTTAAAAACCTAACCCTACTCAAATAATTTAAATCTACTATTAAAAATTACAGTTACAAAAAAATAACAACTAAGTTACACAAAATAATAAATAAATTATCAAATATTTAAACTAATTACATATAATCTAAGAGCCCTATTAATATTAAAAAGCCCCCCCCCCCCAAATAAAAAAACCCTAGCCCTTTTAAGGGTAATGCCCATATAAATGCCCTTTTCAGGACAATGGGTAGCTTATGTTTTTTTAGATAGAATTTTATTTGGGGGGTTGGTTGTGTGGGTGGTGGGTTTCACTGTTGGATGGTATTTGTATTTTTTATTTACAAGTAAAAGAGCTGATTTCTTTGGGGCAATGCCCCACAAAAAGCCCTTTTAAGGGCCATTGGTAGTTTATAGTAGGCTAGGGTTTTTTTATTTTGGGGGGGGCTTTTTTATTTTCATAGGGCTCTTAGATTAGGTTTAATTAGTTTAAATATTTGATAATTTATTTTTTATTTTGTGTAACTTAGTGTTTATTTTTTTGTAACTTAGTTTTTTGTTATTTTGTGTAACTTAGTTGTTAGTTTTTTGTAGCTTTGTAATTTTTAATAGTAGATTTAAATTATTTGAGTAGGGTTAAGTTTTTAACTATATAATATATTTAATTTAATTTGTAGTTTAATGTAATTTTAGTATAATAGTTAGGGTAGATTAATTAATAGTTTAATATAGTTTAATGTAATTTTAGTATAATAGTTAGGGTAGGTTAATTAATAGTTTAATATAGTTTAATGTAATTTTAGTATAATAGTTAGGGTAGGTTAATTAATAGTTTAATATAGTTTAATTTAATTTTAGTATAATAGTTAGGTTAGGTTAATTAATAGTTTAATATAGTTTAATTTAAATCTACAGTTAAGTTTTAATTTATTATAAGATAGGGATGATGTAATATTAATGTACAGTTAGTGGGTTGTTAGGTTTAGGGGTTAATAGGTTTAGTAAGTGGTAGTGATGTGGGAGGCCAGGGGTTTAGGGGTTAATACATTTATTTAGCTGCCGTGGGCTCCGGGAGCAGCGGGATAGGGGTTAATATATTTATTTAGGTGGCGGCGGGGTCTGGGAGTGGTGGAATAGGGTTTAATAACATTATGTAGGTGGCGGCGATGTAGGGGGTGGCAGATTAGGGGTGTTTAGATTTGGGGAACATGTTAGGGTGTTAGGTGTAAACATAACTTTTATTCTCCCATAGGAATCAATGGGATATCGGGCAGCAGCTAACATAAGCTTTCGCTGCTTTCAGACTCCCATTGATTCCCATGGGATCCGCGGCCTCCAGGGCGGGGGATTGAAAAACCAGGTACGCTGGGCCGGAATAGTGGCGAGCGTACCTGTTAGCAGTTTGATAACTAGCAAAGTAGTTAGATAGTGCCAAATTTGCTTTTGGAACATCTGTAATGACGTAAGCATCGATCTGTGTCGGACTGAGACCGGCGGATTGTATGTTACGTCACAGATTTCAACTTTTGCCAGTCTGTAGGCTTTGATAAAAGGGTTGAATCAAGCTCGCCACAATTATGCTGCGGAATTTGCGGTTGACGGCTTGGTAAATAGGCCTTAATGTCTAAGAACGGAAATAGCAGATTAGTTCTTCTGTGCATTTTGAAACAAAAACATTCCTCAGGTTATACAGAATTAACAAAACAAATAGAAGATAAGTGCATATAAAATATAATGTAAGTGCATATAAAATATATTACAAAACAAAAAGTTTGAGGGTATAGCTCCACTTCAAGGGATCTCAACAAAATATTTCTTAAAAGGTAGAATATATTGATAAACCTGTATTGTTGCCTGAATAGGATCTTCTACTAACCATAATAAATTAAGAAGAAATATGGCAAATCACCTTTCACCATATACATAATTACAGCAAAGTAGCAATTAGCATGCAATCTATGTTCTACTCCTTGAGGAGTCTAGTATCATTATTTAAATGTATACAGAGGATTGCATATTATGCTCCTAGCCCAGTAGAGCTTTCATGAAGAAGAGAAAAGAGATTACGATACCTCTCTGCCCCAACAGTAGCCAAACATAGCAAGTCTTCTCTTTGATCCCTTCCCTTTCTGAAGGTAGTACGGCAATAAACATTTTATTCAATATTAAAATAATAATAAAAAGTGTATAAAGGAGTGTGTATATGAGTGTAGTATTGCTTTTTTTAAGAAACATAAAGTTGCACTTGGTCAAAATGATCACAACAGATTGTAAACGTGTACCAGTAATGCCCAGAATGTAAAGCTACACTGATAAATTATAGTAGATCATCTAAGCATCTTCATAAAGGAAATGGAAATGATTAAATAAACAAAACATGAACACAATATGAATGAAATAAAGTTTGACATATGAGAACATTAATTCTAGGTACTCTGCACTAAAATTCACTTAAGGGGTGTCAAAATGGGGGGGGGGGGGAATTTATAAGGATAACTATATCTTAAAAACCAAAGATGTTACAGATGTGAAAATTGGTATTTAGATTCTCCTTTAAAAATAAAAAATGTGTTTTAACATTTCCTGAAAAAAAACCCTTAAGGGGGGTCAAAAGGGGGGAGCTGATTTAAGAGGATACACATATCTCAAAAACCAACCATGTTACAGACGTGAAAATTGGTATTTAGATTCTCCTTTAAAAATAAAGAAATATATTGTATATGTTTTAGCATTGCCCCAAAATCCACTTAAGGGTGGTCATAAGGGGGGTGATTTATGAGGGTACCTATATCTCAAAAACTAAAGGGGTTATAGACATGTTAAATGGTATTTAGATTCTCCTTTAAAAATAAAGAAATACATGTTTTAACATTTCCCGAAAATCCACTTCTTAAGTGGGATCAAAGGGGGGGGGCTGATTTATGAGGGTACCTATATCTCAAAAACTTAAAGGGGTTATAGATGTGAAAAGTGGTATTTAGATTCTCCTTGAAATATGAAGAAATATGTGTTTTAACATTTCTCAAAAATCTACTTAAGGGGGTCAAAAGGGGGGGTCTGATTTATGAGGATACAATATCTAAAAAAACAAAGATGTTACAAACGTGAAAATTTGTATTTAGATTTTCCTTTAACCCCTTAATGACCAAGGACATGTAGGGTACATCCTACAAAAACTGCTCATTAATGACCCTGTGCATCCTCCGGGTTTTCAAGCGCTGGAAGCGATCATAATCACTTCTAGACACTTGCAGGGTTTTGCAGTTATTCCTCGATATTGAGGCATCCTGCAATACCCTTGTTTTAGCCACCGATGCAGAGAGAACCACTCTGTGGCCTTCTCTGCATTGGTCAGCGACGGTGCCAATCTGTGGTGTGGGAGGAATACGAGGGAGGTGGGTGGGCGGCCCATCGCTGGATCAGTTCCGAATCCTGTTCCTGCAGTGCGAGCAAGTAGGTGGGAGTGCGCAAGGTGGCGGGGGAATGCACACGTGCTACATTAAGCCCAATATTGAATGTATGGGAAGGAGGGAGAAAGAGAGGGAGAATAAATGTTGGGAAAGGGATCTCAATTTTTTTTAGCAAAAATAGGTAGAGGAAGGAGGGGGGGGGGCATGAAAATTGGTATTTAGATTCTCCTTGAAAAATAAAGAAATAAGTATTTTAACATTTCCCAAAAATCTACTTAAGGGGGGGGTCAAAAGGTGGGGGTGATTTATGAGGGTACCTATATCTCAAAAACCAAATATGTTACAAACGTGAAAATTAGTATTTAGAGTCTCCTTGAAAAATAAAGAAAGACTTTGTAGCCGTACTCCGCTAGGGGTCTCCCTTCCTCTGTCCTAACCAAGGGGTGGCCACCGGATAGTGGGACCAGAGATATAGTTGCTGAGACCAGGGTCAAGCCAGCGACTGTATCTCCCCCAGCCGGGCTGGCCTCAGTGGACTCCCAGTCAGGTAGAGTCTTCTCTGCCCTGCAGCTCTCTCCTGGCAGGTATTGTCCCCTCTGCCTGTCTGCTTCTAGGCAGGAATAAATCCCTCTGCCTGGCTGCTTCTTGGCAGGAATAAATCCCTCTGCCTCCAAATAGTGGGACCAGAGCTATCGTGGCTGAGACTGGGGTCAAGCCAGCGGCTGTATCTCCCCCAGCTGGGCTGGTCTCAGTGGGCTCCCAGGCAGGTAGCATCCCCTCTGCCTGCCTGCTTCTAGGCAGGAATAGATCCCTCTCCCTCACTGCACACTTCCAGCAGGTAGCATCCCCTTTGTCTGGTTTCTTCTAGGCAGGAATAGATCCCTCTGCCTTGCTGCTCCTTTCAGGCAGGTAACATCCCCTCTGCCACACTCCTTTCTTCAGGTAAGTATTGATTCCGTATTGAGGAATCCTGCAATACCCTTGTTTTAGTCACCAATGCAAAGAGAACCACTCTGTGGCCTTCTCTGCATTGGTCAGCGAAGGTGCCAATTGGTGGTGTGGGAGGGATACGAGGGAGGTGGGTGGGCGGCCCATCGCTGGATCAGTTCCGAATCCTGTTCCTGCAGTGCGAACAAGTAGGTGGGAGTGCGCGAGGTGGCGGGGGAATGCACACGTGCTACATTAAGCCCAATATTGAATGTATGGGAAGGAGGGAGAAAGAGAGGGAGAATAAATGTTGGGAAAGGGATCTCAATTTTTTTTAGCAAAAATAGGTAGAGGAAGGAGGGGGGGCATGAAAATTGGTATTTAGATTCTCCTTGAAAAATAAAGAAATAAGTATTTTAACATTTCCCAAAAAATCTACTTAAGGGGGGGTCAAAAGGTGGGGGTGATTTATGAGGGTACCTATATCTCAAAAACCAAATATGTTACAAACGTGAAAATTAGTATTTAGAGTCTCCTTTAAAAAATAAAGAAAGACTTTGTAGCCGTACTCCGCTAGGGGTCTCCCTTCCTCTGTCCAAAGCCAGGGGTGGCCCCGGATAGTGGGACCAGAGATACAGTTGCTGAGACCAGGGTCAAGCCAGCGACTGTATCTCCCCCAGCTGGGCTGGCCTCAGTGGACTCCCAGTCAGGTAGAGTCTTCTCTGCCCTGCAGCTCTCTCCTGGCAGGTATTGTCCCCTCTGCCTGTCTGCTTCTAGGCAGGAATAAATCCCTCTGCCTGGCTTCTTCTTGGCAGGAATAAATCCCTCTGCCTCCAAATAGTGGGACCAGGGCTATCGTGGCTGAGACTGGGGTCAAGCCAGCGGCTGTATCTCCCCCAGCTGGGCTGGTCTCAGTTGGCTCTGAGGCAGGTAGCATCCCCTCTACCTGTCTGCTTCTAGGCAGGAATAGATCCCTCTGCCTCACTGCACACTTCCAGCAGGTAGCGTCCCCTTTGTCTGTTTTTTTCTAGGCAGGAATAGATCCCTCTGCCTTGCTGCTCCTTTCAGGCAGGTAACATCCCCTCTGCCCCCCTCCTTTCTTCAGGTAAGTATTGATTCCTTTCCCTGCACTGTCTTTAAAAAGACAATTTGGGCTCACAAGGCCAGCTCTTTGCATACAGGCCCACAGACGCTGTAGCAGGTCTCTCTTGCAGAGAAAGGTGCAGCCAGAACCTCTACAACTGGTATACCTGAAAGAATCAGACAGGACTACCTGTTCCAAAAAGAACTACAACTAATGCTTTATTTCACTCAAGACTAGCTTTTACAAACACACCAGTAAGCTTATAGTGTCCGAGGCAGAACAACCAACAACGGAGTTACCATAAAATGCAACAGTATTCAAACAAGCCCCGTAATTCACTTAGTTCCGTCTGCCATGACAATCCATCAGCATTGCTATTTTGTTTCCCCGGTCTGTACTGGATGGAAAAATTGTAAGGCTGAAGGGTTAAGTTCCATCACAACAACCTGGCATTGTTCCCAGCCACTCTATTCAGCCAGACCAGGGGGTTGTGATCTGTGAGCACAGTAAAAGCTCGGCCATACAGATAAGGCGGCAGTTTCTTTAGGGCCCAAACCAGTGTCAAACATTCTTCTTCTATGGCCGCATAGCTGACTTCCCGTGGCAGGAGCTTCCGACTGATGTAGGCGACCGGATGTTACCCACCGTCCTCCCCAACCTGGCTCAATACTGCTCCCAGTCCAAACATGGAGGCATCTGTGTGGACAAGAAATCATTTGGATGGATCAGGGGCAGCCAGGACTGGGGCACATGTCAGAGCTGTCTTTAGCTGCTGGAAGGCTGTCTCACACTCAGGGGACCAGTGGACCTACCTGGGGAGGGCTTTCTAAGTCAAGTCTGTCAGAGGTTTGGCTAGAATACTATAGTTGGGGACAAACTTTCTGTAATACCCGGCCGTACCCAAGAAAGCTAAGACCTGGGTCTTGGTTTTGGGAACTGTCCAATTGGCGATAGCCTCTATTTTAACTGGTTCGGGTCATTGCTTCCCACAGCCCACCAAATGGCCAAGGTACTGTACCTCTGCCATGCCTATGTGACACTTGTCTGGTTTTAAGGTCAACCCTGCAGCCCTAATCCTGTCCAATACACCCCTATGTGACCTAAGTGTTCCTCCCAGGTAGCACTATATATGGTAATATCATCTAGGTAGGCACAGGCAAAGTCTTGGAGGCCATCCAGGAGGTTATCCATCATCCTTTGGAAAGTGGCTGGGGCATTTTTCAGACTGAATGGCATGACCTTAAACTGATAAAGACCAAATGGGGGATAAAGGCAGACTTGGGGATGGCCTCGGGTGTAGGGGAATCTGCCAATACCCTTTACATAAATCAATGGTTGCCAAGTAATGTCCTCGGGACATACGGTCCAATAACTCATCTATCCAGGGCTTGGGGTAGGCATCAGTTATGGTCATGTCATTTAGGCATCAGTAATCAACACAAAACCATGTAGAGCCATCCCGTTTCGGTACAAGTACGACAGGGGATGCCCAGGGACTAGTGGAATGTTCAATAACTCCCAAGTTCAACATTTTCTGAATCTCCCTCCTCATACTTGTTGTTTCTACCTGATGGACTGTCAATGTAGTATACCCTGGACTGGCTGAAAACACATCTTTTTTGTCCTGGAGTAAGTAGTTAATCTGCTCCCGTTCCTGAGCTCCTAGACCCTCACCTATCCTAACCTCCTCCAGAGACCCGGCTCTACTCACCTCCCCTAACAGATCAGGAAGAGGGGGGCTATCTAACTCCTCTGTGGTGGGCGCACATATTGCTGCTACTGCCTCATCCCTAGCTACATAGGCCTTAAGCATGTTCACATGGAATGTCCTCCGGACTCTCTCATCTGAACTACTGGCAACTATATACGTGGTGTCACAGAGCTTCTCAACTATAGTGTAGGGACCCTGCCATGCTGCCTGCAACTTATTCTGTCCAGTGGGCTGAAGGACCAAGACTTACTGTCCCACCAAGAAGCTATGATTACGGGCACCCCTGTTATACCAGACCTTCTGCCGAGTTTGGGCTGCTTAAAGATTGTCATGGACCCTTCCAGACAAGTACTCCAAGTGGTCCCGCAGTTCTAACACATACGGGATGATGGGGGTTTCATCCCTGCTTGCCTTCCCCTCCCAGTATTCCCTAAGTAGATACAAGGGTCCTCTAACCCTCTTCCCATACAATAACTCAAAAAGAGAGAACCCTGTTGATTCCTGGGGTACTTCTCTATAGGCAAATAGAAGATGAGGCAAGAATCGCTCCCAGTCACTGCAAGAGGTTACAAAGGTCCTGAGCATCTGTTTCAATGTGCCATTGAACTATTCACAGAGACCGTTCGTCTGGGGGTGGTAGGGGGAACTCCTAACATGCTTAATCCCGCAGAGCCATCATAGCTGCTGGGTTAGCTTGGCGGTAAATTGGGTTCCTTGGTCTGATACTATCTCCCGGGGAAACCCTACCCTAGAAAATATATTAACTAAAGCATCAGCCACTGTCTCAGCATGTATATTGGTGAGCGCAACTGCCTCTGGATACCGGGTAGCATAGTCTACTAGAGTAAGTATGTATTTCTTACCTGTGGGACTAGGTTTAGCTAGGGGCCCAACTATATCCACGGCTACCCAGCTAAAAGGCTCTCCCACCACCGGCATGAAGCAAAGTGGAGCTTTGGGGTGATCACCCTTCCATCCTACCCTCTGGCATGTGTCACAGGAGCAAAGGATGGTGCGATCATCACAGAATTATCATATTTGTCCTATGATGTTCGTTCTGCTAACGAACATCATAGGACAAATACGATAATTCTGTATATTCAAACTTTTTATTTATTATTAGGATGCTACTGAATTTAAATGTTCTGTTGCACTAATGTTATTATGTTATTTTGAATATACTAAATACAAGCTATTTGTTTGTACAGCAGTTTTCCATACCCTGGTATAACAAAAAAAGCATTTACTTTAAATACCAGCAAGTTACAATTTTTCTCCTAACTATCGGTACGCAATAATCTAAAAGCTGTGCTCTCTAAACAGCACTGAGTTTTACATATCAACTTGATACAAGTAAACTGATAATCTGTTGCTAACACGCTACTTTAAAGGTTAAAACATCGGCAAGCAGGAATATTATCCTTGTATCTGCAGCATACAGTAACACATTATCTAAGGTGTAACAAACTGCATTTTAACCTGACCATACAAATATAAATAATGATATGACAATATTACAACAATGGCAGCAATTTATTAGTTATTTACGATTAACCAACTTTGTATCCAATAAGACACTCTGTTACCATTGTATTCATACTCAACATACGAGCAAGTTCTGCTCCTTATATATTAATAGGTGAACAATTTCACAAATTTCAATTGAGTGTTTACTCTCTGTACGCCGAAAACTACTCTCATATCAATACCAATCCTGTTATATTACCGCAAACATACTCTTTGGTATTTCTACTTCTACACTTAAGAATAATTGCACAAGCAATACAAGATTATTTGAGATAGATATCAGATAGTAGATTATTCCAATACTATAATTAATATTCGATTTATAATCTACTATCAAGTGATTTCAGTAACCAATCTCTACTACTTAGAATTGTTTCCAATTCATATATTACTAAGTGGACAACTAACTGAAGTATAAATGATCATACAGTCACAAGGATTATATTAAATGGTTCTCAAGATATTATAGAACCTAGTTTAGAACGCAGCTCTCAAGACACTATACCCACAAGTGCATATAGTGGGGTACACAACCCAATTACCAATCTAACTTAAGCAATCAAACAGTTCCTTAACGAGTACTCTATACATTTTGGTTGCACTGATTACACTACAGTACATTCCTCAGGAGGTGATATAAGGGTTATCTGATAACACAAATTTAACCTTACCTTGTCTGATTATTCACAGACGTGCTACATAATACAACTACTAGTTGCCTAGGGTTTTTAAGTGTGCCCAATTTTTAAATTTATACTATTAAAGTTTAATTTTTAATGTGTCATTTCTTCACACACACACATATCACGCCATACAAAATTGATTTAATATATGAGGATGTGAGTGCTATTTGAGTGTACTCTTTTTTACAACCTTTCTTGGTTGTACAGTCTGTAAATGTGTCACAGGAGCGGCAGTAGCTCCGGACATCATCAGTGACCCCGGGCCAGAAAAATGTCTTGGTTAGACGGTGTAATGTGCGCCTTATCCCTAAGTGTCCTGCTAGGGGAACGTCATGGGCTATTCTAAGAAGCTTGGAATGGTACTTCTGGGGCACTACTAATTGTCTCTTGTGGATCTGTGTAGCTCCCCTACCTGTTCCCTCAGTCACCCTGTACAACAGTCCCTGACTCCACTCTATGTGCTCCCCATCCAGCCCTGTGGGGGCTACCTCTGCCCTGGATCGATATACTGCCAAAGTGGAGTCCTCCCTAACTTCCCTCACAAATTCTATTGGGGTATCCCATGTCAGTTGGGGTGCTATATAAAAATATGATATAGCATTCAGGGAAAGTTTTTCTCTATATGTATTAATGATAATGAGTTGTGACTGAAAAGTGTATCTTACAATACAAAAATCGGTCAAGAATGCGCATTTTCCCTACTCAGAAACCTTTATAAAAGCAATAAAATGTTTTAAAGTAAGCATAAATCTATCAAATATTGTAGACAAGGAAGTAGAGTTGTGTAATATGAATGGAAGGTTACACAGGGAAAATAATTAATTACTAATGATTGGAAAAGAGAGTGAGAAACAGATAACACATAGATAAAAAACGTATACACATGACATGATGACTTACCATGCAACCAGGCTTGAAGAAAATGCCCCTCATCAAACCTGTCAAAGGGGAAAGAGTGAAGCAGAATATATTAATCTTGGCTATTTCCACAGAGTGCCACAAAAACAGTCATATTTATTTCATGCTATTATATTAAAGTACCTATGTTTCAATAAAGTTCTATCAAGTGGCCTGTGTACTCGATATATGAACCGATATGGAAGTGCCCTTTATTTCAGATGCATTTTTTTATAGACATGGATCATATATTCTGTGTTGTGCTAAAATCTCTTTTTTTGTATAAATTATATGAATATAATTATTGCAAATCTTTTGTACACAGTATTAAAAGAGTAAAACAGTGTGAAATGCTTTAAATCACCTTTTTTTTGGTGCCCTTAGTTCAACATTGGTGCAATCTATGGCTTTCAACATATTTAGCATTCCTCCCCTCTTTACATTGCAACAACCCCCCAAGCCTGAAGGGAAAGAGGATGAACCTCTGAGAGCGCCCCCCAAGTCCAAATCCCGAAAATAGCCCAGGTGCTTTGAATGCTGTTCAGCCCAACCCACTGACAAAGGCTTTGGACAACAAAAAACTGCCAAAAGTCAGACAATGAATATACATGCCAACATCTAACCGATACATAGACCTTTCAGCCTGAGGTATTGGTGCTACGTCATCCTTAAGTAGGTTATGCAAAGCAATGGATCAGTCTATCATTTTACACTATTTTTGCACCAGTCAGCTGTGAGGCCACCTCCAAAACTTGTAGGTGGCACTATTTGTGATAGGTTTTTAAAATGGGTAACCAAAACATAGATCTTGATCATATATATCAATTTATATATATTTTTTTTAATTCTCTTTGTATACATGTGAAAAGAATAAAAACCTAATGCATACATGTGAAGAAAAGAATACATACCTAATACATACATGTGAAGATAATACAAACCTAACACATACATGTGAAGAGAATACAAACCTAATACATACATGTGAAGAGAATACAAACCTAATTCATACATGTAAAGAGAATACAAACCTAATACATACATGTGAAGAGAATACAAACCTAATACATACATGTGAAGAGAATAAAAACCTAATACATACATGTGAAGAGAATACAAACCTAATACATACATGTGAAGAGAATACAAACCTAATACATACATGTGAAGAGAATAAAAACCTAATGCATACATGTGAAGAAAAGAATAAAAACCTAATACATACATGTAAAGATAATACAAACCTAATGCATACATGTGAAGAAAAGAATACAAACCTAATACATACATGTGAAGAGAATACAAACCTAATGCATACATGTGAAGAAAAGAATACATACCTAATACATACATGTGAAGAAAAGAATACAAACCTAATACATACATGTGAAGAAAAGAATACATACCTAATACATACATGTGAAGAGAATACAAACCTAATACATACATGTGAAGAAAATAATACATACTTAATACATACATGTGAAGAGAAGAATACATACCTAATACATACATGTGAAGAGAATACAAACCTAATACATACATGTGAAGAAAATAATACATACCTAATACATACATGTGAAGAGAATAAAAACCTAATACATACATGCGAAGAGAATAAAACCTAATACATACATGTGAAGAAAATACAAACCTAATACATACATGTGAAGAGAATACAAACCTAATACATACATGTGAAGAGAATACCAACCTAATACATACATGTGAAGAGAATACAATCCTAATACATACATGTGAAGAGAATACAAACCTAATACATACATGTGAAGAGAATGCAAACCTAATACATACATGTGAAGAGAATACAAACCTAATACATACATGTGAAGAAAAGAATACATACCTAATACATACATGTGAAGAAAAGAATACATACCTAATACACACATGTGAAGAGAATACAAACCTAATACATACATGTGAAGAAAAGAATACATACATAATACATACATGTGAAGAAAAGAATACATACCTAACACATACATGTGAAGAGAATACAAACCTAATACATACATGTGAAGAAAATAATACATACCTAATACATACATGTGAAGAGCATACAAACCTAATACATACATGTGAAGAAAATAATACATACTTAATACATACATGTGAAAAAAAGAATACAAACCTAATACATACATGTGAAGAAAAGAATACATACCTAATGCATACATGTGAAGAGAATACAAACCTAATACATACATGTGAAGAAAATAATACATACTTAATACACACATGTGAAAAAAAGAATACAAACCTAATACATACATGTGAAGAAAAGAATAAAAACCTAATACATACATGTGAAGAGAATACAAACCTAATACATACATGTGAAGAAAATAATACATACTTAATACATACATGTGAAAAAAAGAATACAAACCTAATACATACATGTGAAGAAAAGAATGCATACCTAATACATACATGTGAAGAAAATAATACATACTTAATACATACATGTGAAAAAAATACATACCCAAAACATACATGTGAAGAGAATACAAACCTAATACATACATGTGGAGAAAATAATACATACCTAATACATACATGTGAAGAAAAGAATACATACCTAATACATACATGTGAAGAAAATAATACATACTTAATACATACATGTGAAAAAAGAATACATACATGTGAAGAAAAGAATGCATACCTAATAAATACATGTGAAGAAAATAATACATACTTAATACATACATGTGAAAAAAGAATACATACCTAATACATACATGTGAAGAAAATAATACATATTTAATACATACATGTGAAAAAAAGAATACATACCCAATACATACATGGGAAGAGAATACAAACCTAATACATACATGTGAAAAAAAGAATACATACCTAATTTTAAGTTGGGTTTTATTATAAAAGGTAATTAGCAACATCTGTTATATTCTGACTGCAATTTGTTATGTTTTAGTGAAAACAAATTCTTTTCAGATTACAAATATAAAATAAAATTACAAAATATATTTGAATTGCAGTTTAAATGCTTCTGATAGGCATATCCAGCATTACATAATATGTAAGCTCTATTCCAGGAAACCAATATGATTAACAATAATATTCCTATTAGTATCTTAAGTATGACATAAGCACATATAACCTCTATCTGCTGTATGATGGTGCCAATTTGTATTTGCTTTTTCTGCCAACCACAAACTATTGATTTTTTTTTTTTTTTAGGAAATATCCAGTCACTAATTTACAAATCCCCATAAATAGTGTATTTGTGTGTATTAGCCATAAATATTTTGTATCTTATATATGAGTGAAGCAATGTGGCAGGACAATGCTGAAAGGGACAGTCTACTCAATGATAATCTTTCATTATTCAGATAGAGCAAGTAATTTTAAACAACTTTCCAATTTACTTTTATCATCAATTTTGCTTTGTTTTCTTGGTATTCTTAGTTGAACTCTATACCTAGGTAAGCTCATATGCTAATTTCTTAGCACTTGAAGGCCGCCTCTTATCTGAATGCATTTTGACAGTTTGTCACAACTAGAGGGCGCTTGTCCATGTGTTCCATATAGATAACATTGTGCTCTCGCCAGTGGAGTTAACTAGGAGTCAGCACTGAGTGGC
The DNA here is from genome assembly GCF_027579735.1 of Bombina bombina. NCBI lineage: Eukaryota > Metazoa > Chordata > Amphibia > Anura > Bombinatoridae > Bombina > Bombina bombina. Next base: position 194,518,503 of record NC_069508.1, on the reverse strand, counting down.
TAAAATGCAAGTCTGTCAAAAGCAATGAGATAAGGGAGCAGTCTGCAAAGGCTTAGATACAAGATAATCACAGAGGTAAAAAGTGTTTTAATATAACCGTATTTGTTATGAAAAACTGGGGAATGGATAATAAAGGGATTATCTATCTTTTTAAACAATACAAATTCTGGTGTAGACTGTGGGGCTGATTTATCATCGGTCTGTCCGACATGATCCGCTCAGTGTACTCTGTCAGCATTTATCATTGCACAAGCAGTTCTTGTGAACTGCTTGTGCAATGCCGCCTCCTGCAGATTTGCGGCCAATCGGCAGCTAGCAGGGAGTGTCAATCATCGGATTGATGTCCACAGCCTCAGAGCAGCTTCATAACTGCTGTTCCCGGCGAGCCTGAAGTCTCGCGCAGAAACAGGGGCATCAAGCTCCATTCGGAGCTTGATAATTCGGCCCCTGAGCCTTTAATTATGATCTTTTAGAAATTATTTAAATCTGCAATTCACGTTTTTTACCCTAGATAACTATTGAAATATTAAAGTGGAGGAACTAATTAATTTCTAGAGGATTTAAGTTCCTTCAAACGATAAATTGTATTAATTATTTATTTAGCACTTTACTTGCTAACCAAGCTATTTTCTAAATTATTTGCTTTGCAAGGGTTGCATTTTTATTTTAAAAAAAGGAAATAACTAAATAACTTTATTTCTAGCATTCCATTTTTTTTTTGTTTTTCTGTCTGTGTGGGTAATTAGGGGTGGGATTATTTTCACCTGTTTGGGCCTTGGAAGCCTATAAATTTAGCACATTTACTCTGTGAGCTTGCTCTTTTAGGCTTGCTGTATTGATTCTCTGTTAAAGTAACATTGTCTGTTTAAGTATAATAGTTAGCTAAGCTATTTTCTAAATTATTTGCTTTGCAAGGGTTGCATTTTTATTTTAAAAAAAGGAAATAACTAAATAACTTTATTTCTAGCATTCCATTTTTTTTTTTGTTTTTCTGTCTGTGTGGGTAATTAGGGGTGGGATTATTTTCACCTGTTTGGGCCTTGGAAGCCTATAAATTTAGCACATTTACTCTGTGAGCTTGCTCTTTTAGGCTTGCTGTATTGATTCTCTGTTAAATTAACATTGTCTGTTTAAGTATAATAGTTAGCTAACCAAGGTAGTTAGGCAAACAAGGTTTTGGGGTAACCAAGGGGAAATATATTTATTTAATACTTTTAAGTTAAACCTTTTATTAAGAATGTGTGAGAATCTCATTCAGTGTACAGTTTGCCACATGTTTGCATCACTGGAGCAGCCGCTTCTGGGATTATATGTTTGTGGCAAGTGCGAGCATATTGTCTCTTTAGAAACTCGTATTGGGGATCTGGAGGAACGAATTGCAACACTACATGAAATTCAGACACTTGAAAGGGAAATGGATAGGACTGAGCTGGTTGTTAATGGTTCCAGCAGTGGGAATGGGGAGGATTCAGATGAGGAGACTCCAGGATGTAGCTGGGTCACAGTTAGAGGGCGAAGTAAGCGGAAGAGACAGGCCAGTTCTGAGCTGGTACACCCCAATAGATTTGCAAGATTAAGTGAAGATGTTGGGGATATCAGTTCAGGGGTGGCAGTGTCAGAGAGGGCCGTGTTGCCTAGTATAGTGAACAGTCCTTTAGCTGTGGAAGAGGAGCATACTATGGTGGGCAGTCCTTCAGTCATGGAAGAGGGGCATACAAGTCAGGGCCAGAGGCAGATGTTGGTGGTAGGAGACTCTATTATAAGGAAGGTTGATAGGGTAATTTGTCATCCAGACCCTTTACATAGAACAGTTTGCTGTCTTCCAGGGGCTCGTGTTAGGCATATTGTGGAGTGTATTGATAGATTGTTAGAGGGATGCGGGTCTGATCCTGCAGTCATGGTGCATATTGGTACTAATGAAGAAATCAGTGGGAGATGGAGAGTCCTAAAAAATGACTTCAGGGAGTTAGGTAGCAAGCTTAAAGCAAGGACATCCAAAGTAATATTTTCTGAGATATTACCAGTGCCGTGTGTTAACTCAGTAAGGCAGAAGGAGCTAAGGTCTGTTAATTCATGGCTAAAAACATGGTGTAAAAATGAGGGGTTTGACTTTTTAGAACACTGGGCTGATTTTTCACTAGGGTACAAATTGTACAGTAAGGATGGATTGCACCTGAATGACATGGGTGCAGGTGTGTTGGGGGAAAGGATGGTAGCACATTTAGAGAACCTTTTAAACTAGGCAAAGGGGGGGGGGGTCTATTTGAACAAAATAGAACAGAGAGATCAGTGTCTGAATATGTCTCTCCATTAATATCTCAAGGAAGGGATGACTTAAGAAATGTCACATTAGAAAGTATAGAGGAAAGTACACCAAGTAGCAGCAGAAAGCACATGAAAATTAAATGTATGACAACAAATGCAAGAAGCATGACAGGTAAAATGGGGGAGCTGACGCTCTTAGTTGCAGAAGAGGACTATGATGTTATCAGTATAACTGAAACTTGGTGGGATGATTCACATGACTGGGCAGTTAACTTAGAGGGGTATACATTATTTAGGAGGGACAGGAATAATAAAAGGGGTGGAGGAATCTGCATGTATATTAAACCTGACCTTAAACCTACAATAAGGGAAGATATTTATGATACAAGTGACAATGTAGAGACCCTGTGGGTTGAAATAAAGAGTGGGGGGAAAAATCCTAAAAAAATATTACTAGGAACATGCTACAAGCCTCCCAACATTAGTGACCCAGAGGAAACTCAACTACTAATGCAAATAGGTAAGGCTGCTAATAACAGTGCTGTAATTATGGGAGATTTTAACTACCCTGATATAAACTGGGCCAATGAAACTAGTAATTCAGCTAAGGGGGATAGATTTTTAAATGTTCTCAGGGATAACTTCTTGTCACAATTAATAGAGGAGCCAACTAGGAGTAAAGCTATATTGGATTTAGTGCTATCAAACAATACAGATATAATATCAAACATAGAAATCAAAGAACATTTGGGTAACAGTGATCATAACATGGTCACATTTGAAATCTCTTTTCATATGCAGTGTTTTAAAGGCTTAACTAAGACTTTTAATTTCAAGAAAGCAAAATTCAACGATTTAAGGAAATCATTAAATAATATAAATTGGGACAATGTATTTTCTAATAAAAATACAGAGGATAAATGGATAATATTTAAAAATTTGTTAAATAAATATACATATCAATACATACCATATGGTTATAAAAATAAAAATAAAAAAAATAAATGTGTTAAAAGAAATTAGGAAAAAACGTAGGGCATTTAAATTATTAAAAGAAAATAGTACAGACTCAGCATACAATATTTATAAGGAATGTAACAAAGCATGCAAAAAAACAATCAAATTAGCCAAAATTGAATATGAAAAATTAATTGCCAAGGATTCTAAGTCTAACCCTAAAAGGTTCTTTAAGTACATAAATAGCAAAAAATCTAAGAAGGATAATATAGGTACATTAAAATGTGTGGAGGGTAGCATGATAAATAATGACAGGGAGAAGGCTGAGGTACTAAACCAGTTTTTTTCTTCAGTATACACAAGAGAGGAACCATTGAATGATACTTTGGAACAGAATAGAACATGCCAGTCCATACCACTAACTGGGTTTTGTTTAGAGGATATCAGGAAAAAACTAAAAAATATTAAGGTAAATAAAACTCCAGGCCCAGATGGAATACACCCAAGGGTGTTAAGGGAATTTAGCACTGTTATAGACAAACCTTTACTCTTAATTTTTCAAGACTCATTATCCTCAGGCATGGTACCCCAGGATTGGCGTAAAGCTGATGTGGTGCCACTCTTCAAAAAGGGAAGCAGGGATGATCCAGGAAGCTATAGACCAGTTAGTCTGACATCAATAGTGGGGAAGATATTTGAAGGGATTATAAGGGATTATATTGATGAGCATATTCGTGTAAACAAGATTATGAGTTCTAATCAGCATGGCTTTAGGAGAAATAGATCATGTCAAACTAATCTAATTAGATTCTACGAGGAAGTAAGTAAAAATATAGATAAAGGGGAATCAGTTGATGTGATATACTTAGATTTTGCAAAGGCATTTGATACAGTGCCACATGAGAGATTAATGCACAAAATTAAGGGACTGGGAATATCTGAAAATGTTAGCTCATGGATAAATAACTGGATAAAAGATAGGGAGCAACGAGTAGCAGTAAATGGATCATACTCAGATTGGACAAAGGTAATCAGTGGCGTCCCCCAGGGATCAGTACTGGGCCCTGTTCTTTTTAATATTTTTATAAATGACTTGGAGCAAGGATTAAATAGCGACATCTCTATTTTTGCAGATGATACTAAGTTAAGTAAGGTCATTAGGTCAGAGCAGGATGAACTCTCTTTGCAAAGGGATTTGCTAAAATTAGAACTATGGGCAAGTGAATGGAAAATGAGATTTAATACGGAAAAATGTAAGGTTCTACATTTTGGAAGTAAAAATAAGCAGGCTATGTATTTTTTAAATGGGACAAGACTTAGCCAAACACAGGAGGAAAGGGATTTGGGAGTAGTAATAGATAACAAGCTAAAGATGAGTGCACAATGCAGGGCAGCGGCTTCAAAGGCTAATAAGATACTAGCATGTATTAAAAGAGGCATTGATTCAAGGGAGGAAAGCATAATTCTGTCATTATATAAAGCCCTGGTAAGACCTCACCTTGAGTTTGGAGTGCAGTTCTGGGGACCGATTGCTAAAAAAGATATTGCAGAACTAGAAAAAGTTCAGAGAAGGGCCACAAAGCTAATAAGGGGATTGGAGAAATTAACCTATGAGGAGAGGCTAGCCAAACTGGGTCTGTTCTCTTTAGAAAAAAGGCGCTTGAGAGGTGACATGATTACTTTATATAAATATATTCAAGGCCCATATACAGAGATGGCAGAAGCTCTTTTTATTCCAAGAAAATTGGTTCTGACAAGAGGTCATAATTTAAGGTTGGAGGAAAGGAGATTTAATCTCCTGCAACGGAAACGTTTTTTCACTGTAAGAGCAATAAAATTGTGGAACTCATTACCAAAGGAGGTAGTGAATGCCAATACCATAGATACATTTAAAAATAGTCTGGATAAATTTCTGTATATAAACAAAATTCATGGATATGATTGCTAGTATTAAATGGGTCACATTTTAATGGGGTTATTTAAGCTTAACTGGAGCTTTTTGTAAGTATTTTAGATTTGTATAGGTTGAACTCGATGGACTTCAGTCTTTTTTCAACCTTATCTACTATGTTACTATGTTACTATGTTACTTGGGGGATTTTAATGAAGAACTGCGGGCTTAAATAATTAGTAATATATGATAAGTAATAGCTGTTATTATTACCTAGGTTTAATTGTACCCAGTTTAGTATTATTTGGTTGACATCAGAAGAATGATAGTTTAAGTTTAGATTAAAACCTGTAACCCTGTAATTGAACAGATACTCTCTCTTATTACTTGTTAGTTATTATTCTATTTTCACATCAATCCAATGATAGCCTGCATGATATTTATTTTCAGAAAAGTACAAAAATAAGTTAAGTTCTATTGAGACAGAGCTCACTCACAGTCAGGGTATTTTGCAGGAATGTCACAGCTCAGAAGGTCTGTCTTGGTTTTCCTCTCACCAAGTTATCTACCATATTTAACTGCAAGTTTCACAAAGTTCAATTTGGAACAAGTTATACCCTGACTGTGTCCCAGATTTGCCTATCATCCATATGAACCCTTGGCACTCCAACTTCAAATAGCCAAGCCATCCGATCAACCATGAACAGGTAGCCCGATCACACCTGGGATGCTCAAACAAGCTTTAGGAAAACCCCAATTTTACTCCACCTGTTGATTCCTGGAGATAGCTTAGCTCCAAACATTATACAGTATATTTGTATTAAGGTGCATCTCAGCATCCTAATAAGGTCTTTCTTACAAAGGTAAAGAGGATATAAAACCTGTTGGTGAAACTAATATCTCACAGAAAAAAAAAATTGCTGCACATTGCAATTTATAAACTAATGAATTTAGCTGTGAGGTGAAACTCATAATCAATGCAGCAGCCTCTATCTCGTAACTATTCACCTCTAAGCACAAATAACTAGTTCTACTGTGAGGAACATAACAAAGCGCCTTCAAAACCTCACAGAACAAACTAATTAAAGAGACATGAAATCCACACTTTTTTATTTTATGACTGACGATACCATTTTTTTTAAACATTTTTATTTATTTAACAGTAAACAGTTTTCTTATTAACACAAACAATAAATGAGAAAAGTGTCAATTTAAATAAGACAGATTAATTTGTGATCATCATTTATCCGAGACATTATTAAACAAGAAAAAAAAACAGTTTACTGGGTTTTTCCCAACTTTTTTGACCCAATCAAAGCAAAATAACAAACAAGACAAAACAAAACAAGAAAGAGAGAGAAGGAAAAAAAAAAAAAAAAAAAAAAAAAGGGAAAAAAGGGGGGGGATAGACTCTCCGTTCCTCTCCTCTCCTCACCCCTCCCCTCTCACCAGATATTTAGCTGAACCAACTCTGAATTTCTAAATGGAAAAATCAAATATTCTATCTCTCTTGTTGGGAAACTTTTAATGAAAATTGACCATTTCTTAAAAAATAACCTGATATCATCCTCATTATTCAGATTGGTGTCCCTTTGTTCCAGCATACATTGTTTTTTAAGATAATTCTTTACTTCTAAGATTGAGGGGGCCTTATGTTTTTTCCAACATTTCAAAATTAGATGCCTAGCTGCTAAGATTGAGAGTATTATCAGTTTTTATTGAGGGTGTTGTTCTTCCAACTTAATACAAAATACTACTTGTGTAAATGTGAGACCCAGGGGGGAGACCCGCAGTATATTGTTAAACCAGTGTTCAAATTTAAACCAGAATTGCCTGATTTTCGGGCAGCTCCAGAACATATGTTTTAGATCAGCTGCATATAAGGAGCATTTTGGGCATTTTTTAAATTTTGCGTTGTGTATCTTATGTCCCTTCTCTGGCGTAAAATATACTTTATGGAGTAGTTTAGTATGTGCTTCCCTCCAGTTTGCTGACAGCGTAGACTGAGAAACCTTCCTGATAGACTTTTGAATGAAGTTTGATTCTATGTCATTTGGTACAATAAGTTTATTCCATCCCGACTCTATCTGTTCCAAGGTAAGATGTCCTTTGATGTCACTTATGGCTCTATAGCAAAAAGAGATTGACGTGTAGCCAGACTTCATTAATAGGAGCCAGTTTTCAATTTTTCCCATATCCCAGTTCCAATCTGACTTTCTAACTAGTTCAAGGATATAGTGTCTTAGTTGGAGATATGCGAAAAATTCGTTGTTAACCAGATTAAATTCATTTTTTAGTTCATCGAATGTTTTTACACATTTCCTGTCTATCTTAACGAATTGCTGGACTTTCTTTAGGCCCCTAGATGACCACCTGTCAAATATATCCAGATTCAAGCCCGGTGAAAAATCGGGATTCCCCTTTATTGGCATGTATTTTGAGACGCCACAGTTAACTTTCAGGTGGGTCCCTATCTTCCACCAGGCACTAATGGGATTCAGGACAGTTTTAAACTTTTTAATTTCCTGTGGTAATGCTTTGGGTTCACAATGGGCCAATCCTATTGGAAGAAATGGAAAGCAGATATTCTCATCTACTAGATTATTGGTCACATAATTTCTCTGAAGGAACCAGTCAGACACTGTGCGCGCTAGAAAAACCAAGTTATATAATTTGATGTCCGGAAGGGCTAATCCCCCAAATTCTTTCCCTGCTGATAATTTTGAAATTGAGAGCCTGGATCTTTTCCCTTGCCATATGAAGTCTCTAATCGCGGAGTTAAAAGATCGAATGTCTTTTTCAAATAATAATAAAGGAATATTTTGTAATACATAGAGAAGTTTAGGGAGGAGAACCATCTTGAACAGAGCTATTCTCCCTGAGAGTGAAATTGGTAGGTTTCGCCAGGTTTTCATTTTCTCTCGAATTGTAGAAAGTATGGGGATTATATTGATTTCATACAGCTCTGAGGGGTTAGCTGGAACATTGATTCCCAGATATTTAAAGGAATCTTTCACTTCTTTAAAAGGGCAGTCTCTTACTGAATCAGTTTTCTTTCGGAGCCATAGTATTTCAGACTTAGATGGATTTATTTTGTATCCCGAGAAGGACCCAAACCTAGATATTATACGCATTAGTTTAGGTATATTTCTTTTTGTATTTGAAATGTAGAGGAGTATATCGTCTGCGTAGAGAGCAATTTTTAGTTCGTGCTTAAGAATTGTGACCCCTTGAAGAGACTGTCTAATTTTTATTGCCAATGACTCTATAGCCAGATCAAAAATGAGTGGAGACAGGGGGCAACCTTGTCGCGTTCCTCTTTGAATTTCAATTTCTGGTGATAATAAGTTGTTAACTATTAATTTAGTGTTTGGGTTTTTATACAGATTTTCTATAAAACTAAAAAATTTGCCTGTGATTCCAAATCTAGCAAAGTCTGAAAATATATGACTAAAATGTACAGAATCAAAGGCTTTCTCAGCGTCAATTGCGACTATTGCCATGTCTGGATCGCCCCCTGTCTCTTCCTCGTTGTAAGGTTTCCGAAAGAAGTATTCTGTAATTGTTAATACTTCTCTGATTTTGGATGCTGAGTTACGAGATTTAAGAAATCCTGCTTGGTCACTATGTATAACCTGTATAAGACCAGTTTGGAGCCTACTGGCTAAAATTGAGGTTAATATTTTATATTCCATGTTAAGAAGCGCTATCGGTCGGTAAGACTCTTTTCGTGTTGGGTCTTTCCCCCCTTTTAGCAGCAGAGTTGAGTAGGAAGCCGTGAAACTGGGTGGTATGACTTTACCACTTATATAGAAGTCATTAAATAAATTACATAGGTATGGTACTATTTCAGGGGCTAGGATTTTATAAACCTCGTTTGGTAGCCCGTCTGGGCCTGGCGCTTTATTTACCGACAGCTCAGATATTGTTTTACTTACTTCTTCCTCAGATATCGGATTGTTCAGGTTTAAAATTATTTCCTCAGGAACTGTGGGGCACGAAATTTTGCTCCAAAATTCCTGAGACTGAACCGTGTCTGAGGCTTTCACTGAGTAAAGATTTTTAAAGTAATTTGTGAAAACTTCTAAGATATCTTCTGATTTTGTAAATGATAAGGTATCCTGTTCTATTCTGTCGATAAAAGACGGTTTCTTTTCCCCTTTAACTAATCTGGCAAGTAACTTGCCGGATTTATTCCCAAACCTATATAGTTTGGACTGAAATTTGAGATCTTTTTGGGTTTCTGTAAGTAGTGTTAGAGCGTCCCTTTCGTTTTTGGCTTTAATATATCTTGACCAATTGAAAGGCGTCTTATGTAAGAGAAAGTGATTGTAAGAATTTACTACAAAATTAGTGGCTTCTTTCTCTCTCTTTTTTAATATTTTATTTAGTTTGGCAGCATAGGCAGTTATTTCTCCTCTGAGAACTGCCTTTGCGGCACCCCAAAAAATGTCTGGTCTGTCAATGTAGTCTATATTAAATTGGATGTATTCTTTAAATTTATCGTTCAGATGTTTTTTGAATTTTATATCATTGGCTAGATAGAAAGGAAACCTAAATCTCGATGAGGTTTTATTTGGACTACTTAGTTGAACCTCGAGGGAGATAGGGGAGTGATCTGAGATGATTATAGGTGTGATTTCTGCTTTTATATTTTTTGTACAGAGCCTCTCGTCTATTAGGAATATATCTATTCTAGATAGGGTTTTATGCGCCCGCGAGAGGCAAGTATAATCTCGTATATCCGGGTTCTGGGCGCGCCAAATGTCTTTGACCAATAAATTCTGGTAGAGGTTTTTAAATATTTTAGTTTCTAGTTTATCCTTTTTAGATTTTAATTGTCTGCTGTCAAATCTCATTCTATCTAGAGGAGATTGAGGAGCCATATTGAAATCTCCTCCTAAAATTAAAAAGCCTTCAGAATAAGACAATAACATGGATTGTATTAGATTCCAATATTCGTAATCTAACTTGTTAGGCGCGTATAAGTTACAAAGTGTATAGATTTGATTAGAAATTCGAATTTTCAACACTACGAATCTCCCCTCCGGGTCGCTTCTGGTCTGAAGTAACTCATACTTTAGTCTTTTACCTATCATTATTGCCACACCTCTTTTCCTCCTAATGCTAGGTGAGGAAACAACCTCTTTTATCCAGGAACCTTTCAGCTTCATTGTTTCTTCATTGTTTAAGTGAGTTTCTTGAAGAAACATAACGTCTGCTTGTAATTTTCGCATATGGGACACTATAGCTTTCCTCTTAATGGGAGTAGAAATTCCCCCAACGTTCCAAGATATTATCTTGAACTTATCTAATGACATAATCAATCAATTATAAGTGTACTTATATTTGGATGAACTAGAAAGAGAGGAGGGGAGGGGAGCGAGAGAGGGGAGGAGAAAAAAAAAAAAAAAAAAAAAAACGAAAACACGAAAAACATAAATTGTTATTATTGGGTCTAGAACCTCAATTTTATGATTAGAGGGGGGAACCCACCCCCCTCCAATTTCCCTGCCTCGAAGGGAACCTCTTTCTTTAGATTGAATTCTTTCTTTTGAATCCATGACCATATTTTAACATGAAAAACAAAATAACTGGGCAGAGTTCAGTACTATCTTTAAACCAATAGGCTCTTACTGAAAAAAGGATTATCCTACAGATTCTAGTCCTGCATATAGGCATTCAGCCTCTTTAGGGTTATCAAAAAAATGGATACTATCACCAACAACTACTTTAAGTTTAGATGGGTATATTAGAGTTGCCCTATACCCCTTTTGGATACATTTTGTGCAGATGGGTGTTAATTCTCTCCTCTTTGAGGAGGTTTCTGCCGAGTAATCCTGGAATACCAGGATTTTATTCCCATCAATACTGATCGGTTGTTTTTTCCTGTACTGTTGCATCAATTTCACTTTATCGAGATAATTTAGGAAACGGGCAATGACTGGCCTGGGTCTTCTAGGGGAATTATTATCCAGCTGAGGGGAACCCATTCTATGTGCCCTTTCGATTATTATCTGCGTGTCTGATATTTCCAAAAGTTGACCTAGTGTTTCTTTTATAAATAAAGCTAAGTTCTCATATTTTTTCATTTCAGGTATGCCAATTATCCTTACGTTGTTTCTTCGAGACCGATTTTCAAGGTCTTCTAACCTCAGCTGCATTTTTTGTAGTTTAATTCCTGACTCATCTAACTTGAGACCTTGGGAGACTGTGAGGTCTTCCAAGTCCGACACCCTTTGCTCCGCCTCTTGTAGTCTATAAGAAAACTGCTTAAATTCTTGAGATAGTAAATCGATGTCATGCTTTATTTCAGATCTTAGGGCGTCGAACTTGGGAGACAAGGCTTCTGTTATACTAGTAACTAGGTTTTGCAAATTTAAGGCCTCGGTACCAGGATTCAAATTACTTGTGGAATATAATTCTGCTGTTGTCTCTGTGAGTCCTTTTGATTTCTTGTCTCTGTTTCTGGCTGCCATATTTGGAGGTGTAGTTTTTGAAGATGTGTTAAGAAACTTATCCATGTGCCGAGTGAAAAAGTGAATACAAAACTTTACTATTGTGGGGAACACCCCTGGATTGTGTAAAAAAAAACAAAAAAAGTGTGCAAGTGATCCGTGGGGGAGAAAGAAGAGAGAGGGAGAAAAAGAAAAAGAAAAAAAGAAGGGGGAAGAGAGAGAGAAAAAAATAAATAAAAAAATAAAAAATAAAAGGGGAGAAGAGGGAGTGGGGAGTGAGGGAGAGGGATCCAAATTGTGTGACTCTTTATAAATGGTGTAGGAGGGATAAAACCCTAAAGTGCATTAATGGGAGAAGCTTCCAGGTTGTATTTGAGTGATTCTGGCAGTCAGAAAAAACAGGAGACAAAGATCTTATCTTATTTATAAGTTTGCTACTGTATATACTTTCAAACTAGATTTAAGTAGACAAATTTTGAGTAGTGCTATTAATTTCACAGTGTATATCCAATAAATGTTAGAGACTAGGATTCAAGTTTCTAAAATATTAAGAGCCACTTAAACTATATGCACAGTTAAATGCTCGCAATGATCTGGGTTATTCAGTTTTAACACCTTATTCCTAGGATACAATAACCCTATCAGTCTTCTAACTCGAGTATAGGCAATTCTCGAGAGCTAGTTAATGCGCTTTGTTATATACGTGATGATTGATCTATTTCAAATGTTTAACTATGTAAATCAATTTGTTGTGAAACATTTCGAAATTTGACACAAATAACCCATCAGTTTAGAGGCCAATTTGTACATTGAGAGCTAAACATATAAGGAACTGCATATATACATTTTTTGTTTGCAGAACAAAAATATCATGTGTGGTACACAAATTTCAAAAAACAGAAAGACATAGGAGTCGACTTAATTCAATAATATGTGGGGCTTGTCTGCAGTCAACAAGTGGCTTATCCAGATTTGAGTGGAGAAAAGAAGAAAGATTACAGAGGAGCAGTTTATTATCCCATTTCTTTTGTGATCCTTATAAGTTCCTTTGACAAAAATAAACCTTTTTAATTTTGGCAAGTGTTTTTGCAAGACAAGGTATTATGGCTACTTGAGATGATTGTGTCGCTCTTAGAAGATTGTTAGTTTGTGCTCCTCTGAGCCTTCATTAATTTTAGCGTGTGTTTTTTACTGAACAGGAAAAATGTGGCTGTTTGTAGTAATTATGCCACTCTTGAAAGATTGTTACTTTGTACCTCTGTTAGGTTAAACCTTGACAACCTTGTGTTGTGACGTGAGCAGTCTCAAACACTATTCTTCCCCTTCTGTTCCTTTCTGCCTTTTATCCTTTAGCCTGTTGTGGGTTAACTTTGTATAGATGGCTGTATAGACAGTTTCCACTGTAAAAAAAAAATTCCTTAGGCGCTTCCATATATATTTCTGTCTAGTCTGTGCCACTTTTATTCTGAGCCCCCCTTTTCAACTTCCCTGTAAATTTGGTGAAATTGTCCCATCAAAGGATAAAAAAAAAATATGCAAATGTTTATTGCGGCATTGATTAAAGTACTCACCCTCCGGTGTCCCGGTCTGCGGTCTGAGAAGTATTTTCTGAGCTTCGACTCTTTCTTTTACCCTGCCAGGAGGGGAGAGTCACTCTTGCAGACTATTGGCGAAACAAGCAAACTTCCTTAACCCACCGCCTCCCATGCAGCAACGGTGGGGGAGAGGGGGTCCGGTCAGTGCTTCTGGGTCCTATGGCAGCGTTTGGCTTGGTGGAGCGTGGCTTACCGACTTTGCGGGGGGGCTCCCAGCAAGGTTGCCGGTGCCCTGGATTTCCTGAGGCGCCAACACTGCCGACTCCCAAGAGATTCCTCCTCCCACGCAGCACCAGTGGGGGAGGAGGAACTATCGTCAGTGCCTTTTCCTGGTTCCCGGATAATTCAGGGTAGATGTCCTGCGGGCTTCTCAGACCGGAGAGGTAGATCCTCAGTTTCGACACCGGGAGGGATGAAAAAACAGCCAGGTAGACCAGGGAAGTTGGGACAAAAAAAAAGGGGGGTATGAACACTAAAAAAGTAATGCTGCAGGCTTTAAGAAAGTCATTAGAGGTATAACAGCTTGGGTTTTTTTTCCCTTCTGCTTATATGGTAACTTATAAAGGCTCTCTTCTGAAATTAAACCCACTCCATTTGCAACATTAAAGCTTGGATTCAATTGTGTTCCCTTCAAAGCAGGGATTTCTCTCTTCAGTGGGATGGAGTTTCCACTGTGAGTTCCAGCAGCAATGAATTTTGCTGTCCTAATAGCAGTCTCCACTTGTGAGGGTTTGGCGCGTGGAAAACACCGCCAGGTGCTTGGGGCAGGAGAATGCTTGCTCAGCTACCTGTGCTAAGCTCCTCCTCCGGAACTAATCCCCTGACGATACCATTTTAAACAACTTTCCAATTTACTTCTATTATCCAGTTTGTTTCATTCTCTTACTATCCTTTGATGAAGAAGCAGCAATGCACTGCTGGGAATTAGTTGAACACATTGGGGGAGCCAATGACAATAGGCATATATGGGTAGCCACCAGTGCATTGCTGCCCCTGAGCCTACCTATGTATGTTTTTCAACAAATGATTCCAAGAGAATGAAGCAATTTAGAGTAAATAGGTAAGTTGTTAACAAATAACATAATTTATGTAAGAACTTACCTGATAAATTAATTTCTTTCATATTGGCAAGAGTCCATGAGCTAGTGACGTATGGGATATACATTCCTACCAGGAGGGGCAAAGTTTCCCAAACCTCAAAATGCCTATAAATACAGCCCTCACCACACCAACAATTCAGTTTAATGAATAGCCAAGCAGTGGGGTGATAAAGAAAGGAGTAAAAAGCATCAACAAAAGAAATTTGGAAATAATTGTGCTTTATACAAAAAAAATCATAACCACCATAAAAAGGGTGAGCCTCATGGACTCTTGCCAATATGAAAGAAATTAATTTATCAGGTAAATTCTTACATAAATTATGTTTTCTTTCATGTAATTAGCAAGAGTCCATGAGCTAGTGATGTATGGGATAGCAATACCCAAGATGTGGAACTCCACGCAAGAGTCACTAGAGAGGGAGGGATAAAAAATAAAAATAGCCATTTTCCGCTGAAAAAATTAATCTACAACCAAAAAAATAGTTTATTCTCATAAATGAAAGAAAAAACTTAAATCAAAAGCAGAAGAATCAAACTGAAACAGCTGCCTGAAGAACTTTTCTACCAAAAACCGAAGAAGCAAATACATCAAAACGGTAGAATTTAGTAAATGTATGCAAAGAGGACCAAGTTGCAGCTTTGCAAATCTGATCAACTGAAGCTTCATTCTTAAAGGCCAACGAAGTGGAGACTGATCTAGTCTTAAGGTAGAAAAAATCCTATTGGCTGATCCAATCAGCCAATAGGATTGGGCTGGCATTCTATTGGCTGTTCCAATCAGCCAATAGAATGCAAGCTCAATCCTATTGGCTGATTGCATCAGCCAATAGGATTTTTTCTACCTTAATTCTGATTGGCTGATAGAATTCTATCAGCCAATCGGAATTGAAGGGACGCCATCTTGGATGACGTCACTTAAAGGTAACGTCATTTAGTAAGAAGACTCCGGATGAAGAGGATGCTCCACGTCTGATGTCTTGAAGATGGACCCGCTCCACGCTGGATTGATGAAGACTTCTGCCCATCTGGAGGACCTCTTCTGCCCGGCTTGGATGAAGACTTTTGCCCGTCTGGAGGACCACTACTGCCCGGTTGGGTGAAGATGTCTCACAGTAGGGTTATCTTCAAGGGTTTAGTGTTAGGTTTTTTAAGGGGGGATTGGGTGGGTTTTAGGGTAGGGTTGGTTGTGTGAGTGTTGGGTTTTAATGTTGGGGGGTATTTGTACTTTTTTTTACAGGTAAAAGAGCTGATTACTTTGGGGCAATGCCCTGAAAAAGGCCCTTTTAAGGGTTATTTGTAATTTAGTGTAGGGTAGGGCTTTTGGGGGGACTTTTTTATTTTGTTAGGGGGATTAGATTAGGTGTAATTAGTGTAAAAATCTTGTAATTATTTTATTATTTTCTGTAATTTAGTGGGGGGTTTATTCGTGCTTTAGATAATTTTATTTAATTGTAATTAATTGTATTTAATTTAGTTAATTTATTTATTTATATAGTGTTAGGTGTTAGTGTAACTTAGGTTAGGTTTTATTTTAAAGGTAAATTTGTCTTTATTTTAACTAGGTAGTTAATAAATAGTTAATAACTATTTAATAACTATTCTACCTAGTTAAAATAAATACAAAGTTGCCTGTAAAATAAAAATAAACCCTAAGATAGATACAATGTAACTATTAGTTATATTGAAGCTATCTTAGGGTTTGTTTTATAGGTAAGTATTTAGTTTTAAATAGGAATTATTTAGGCAATAATAGTAATTTTATTTAGATTTATTGTAATTATATTTAAGTTAGGGGGGGTTAGGGTTAGACTTAGGTTTAGGGGTTAATACATTTAATATAGTGGCGGCGACGTTGTGGATTTGCTGTATTTCCAAGTCTGGCTAAAAAAGTGAGCGGTGAGCCTGTCATTTCAAGACTCGTAATACCAGCGGGCGTTAAAGAGCAGCGTTGGGACCGGCCAACGCTTCTTTTTAAGCCTAACGCACAACTCGTAATCTAGCCGTGAGTGTATAACAGAATGTTAACATCAAAATTTTAAAATATTAGCATGCGAGTGTTGATTATAAACCATTTTGATTGTGTATTTGGTAAAAAAAGGTTTACCAGAGAATCTTAAAGGGACATACGACCCAAAACATTTCTTTCATGATTCAGATAGAACAGACAATTTTAAACAACTTTCCAATTTTATTTCTATTATCAAATTTTCTTTGTTTTCATGTTATTCTTTGTTGAAAGCAGGAAGGTAAGTTTGGGAGTGTGCACGTGTCTGCAGCACTATATAGCAGCAGTTTTGCATTATACATTAGCAAGTGCGCTAGATGGCAGCCCTATTTCCTGTCATGTGGTGCTCCAGAAAAGTGCACACTACCAATCTAGATATTTCTTCAACAAAGAATAACAAGAGAACATAACAAATAATGTTATAGTAGAAGTACATTGGGAACATTTTCAAAATTGTATTCTCTATCTGAATCATGGAAGAAGAATTTTGGGTTGCATGTCCCTTTAATACAGCGGACATTTTTAGTGCACCCTATACTATGAATGACTAGCGCTGGGTGATATTTGTTGCTATTTTTATTTTAAAGCAAATATAAAAAGCTCCTACAGCTTGTTTGTTCATTTTTAGCTTTGTTTTTTTTTTTTAAGCAACGAAAATAGGGATGGTCGTAGTCCATATAATTTGAGGTGCAGTATGTTAAAGGGACATTGAGTACAGTAGAATTGCATAACCAACAAATGCACAATAAAAAGAGAATCCAAATACACTTAATCTAAATGTCAAAATTAGTTGAATTTACCTTCCCTCTGCATCAAGTGACAGCCTTCAGCCAACCACAAAATGCATATCCGTATATACTGTAAATTCATGCACATGCTCAGTAGGCGCTGGTCCTCAGAAAGTGTGCATATAACAAGATGGTGCACATTTTGATAATGGAACTGAATTGCAAAGTTGTTTACAAGTTTCTATCTGAATTATGAAAGTTTAATTTTGACTTTTGTGTTCCCTTTAAAGGAACATGAAACCCATTTTTTCTTTCCTTATTCAGATAGATGACTATATTCTGTGATGTCTCATCATTGTATACGTGTATCGAACATTTTAGAGGTTTAGAAGCGATAAGATTTTATCTTTATAACGATGATACATTTAAAAGAGAACAGAAAGAATTTATTTTAGACAGTATCGAATACATTCTTAAACACAACTATTTCGCATTCAATGATGATTTTTTTCTACAACTGTGCAGAACCAGGTTTGTTCCCAGTTATGCGAATCTGTTTATGGGTCTCTGGGAAAATATTTTCCTAGACTCAGTAGATCTGGGAGCAAACCTGGTTCTCTATAAGAGATATAGGGGCCTATCTATCAAGCTTCGAATGGAGCTTGACGCCCTGTGTTTCTGGCGAGCCCGCAGGCTCGCCAAAAACACCAGTTATTAAGCAGCGGTCTAAAGACTGGTGCAATGCTGAATACGGACAGCGTATTGCTCTCCGCATTCAGCAATGTCTGTCGGACCTTATCCGCACTGTCGGATCATGTCCGACAGACATATGATAAATAGGCCTCATAGTGATGATATTTTAATTATTTGGAAGGGTAGTAAGGAAGATTTAGACTGGTTTATCTCTAAAATGAATAACGAAAGCAATTTGAATTTTACCTACACCAGCAGTACTTAAAATATACAATTTGTAGATTTTGACATTAGAATTGAGAACAATAACATTTTAGCTAAAACATATTTTAAAGCTGTGAATGCAAATAGCTATATCCACGCCTCCAGCTGTCATCTAGAGAAGTGGAATCCCAAAAAGCCAATTCATGAGAATCTGAAAACATTGTAATAATGATGAGGACTATATGATTCAATCTAATATTTAGGCTGAACATTTTGAAGAAAGAGGGTATGATTCAGATATGATAGAAACTAAAATACTAGCGAACAGACCGAGGGAACATAAGTTGCAGAGTCAGAGAAAGAAAAAAAACGATCACCAAAACGAATGAAGTATTTCTTCCCTTTATCACCGAATTTAACTGTAATAAGGGGCTGATAGAGGTAATTATAAAGAAATATTGGTCAGTTCTTAAAAAAAGACAACATTTTGGAACCCACTCTACCAGACTGCAAACATTCTGAAAAAGGAAAGTTTTTAAGTCCTCTTCCACTGGAAGGCAATATAACATTAAAGGGACATAAAGGTGCACAAAAATAAAACATTATTTATTCATTGGAATGTAAATGTGGGGCACAATATGTGGGCAAGTCTGAAAGGTCAGCACGAGACCATATTTGTGAACACAGTGGGCAGTTTTTCAAAAAGATGACTAATAATGTATATCCAAGTTCCTATTACAGCTGGTCCATTTAACGTATTATGGGGCCTATTTATCATATGTCTGTCGTACCTGATCCGACACTGCGGATTCGCTCTCCATATTCAGCATTGCACCAGCAGCTCTTGTAAGCTGCTAGTGCAACGCCGCCCCCTGCAGACTCGCGGCCAATCGGCCGCCAGCAGGGGGGTGTCAATCAACCCGATCGGGTTGATTTCCGGCGATTCCTGTTCGCCTCATCAGAGCAGGCGGATAGGGTTATGGAGTAGCAGTCTTTAGACCGCTGCTCCATAACGTGTGTTTCTGGCGAGTCTGAAGACTCGCCAGAAACACGGGCCTTCAAGTTCCATTCGGAGCTTGATAGCTAGGCCCTATTGTCTCTTGGTAGATCTTCGATGTTTGTCTCGGGTCTATTACAGGATATTTATATATATAATTACGCTCTTTTTGATACTACATTTTGATGATTAGATTTTTAATATATTTTTTATATTTTGTGATCTTAGCTGTCATTCTCTGTATCTTTTGGCAACATAAATGTATCTTTGATGCATGTTCTTCTTATATATTGGTTAATAGGTTTTTAAATGTTTTTTAGATATCTTAACTCACATGAAAAGTATTTTCCATTTCTAGCATCTGGTGCTTTTTTTCTTAAAGGGACACTGTAGCCAAAAAAAATATTTCATGATTCAGATAGAGCATGTAATTGTAAGCAACTTTCTAATTTACTTCTATTAATTTTTCTTCATTCTCTTGCAATCTTTATTTGAAAAGAAGGCATCTCAGCTAAGGAGCCAGCAAATTGTGGGTTCAGAACCAGGGACAGCACTTGTTTTAAGGTGCTGTCTAATCAGCAAGGACAACCCAGGTTGTTCACCTAAAATGGGCCGGCATCTAAACTTACATTCTTGCTTTTCAAATAAACATAACAAGAAAATGAAGACAATTTGATAATAGGAGTAAATTAGAAAGTTGCTTAAAATTGCATGCTCTATCTGAATCACAAAATAAATTTTTTGGCTACAGTGTCCCTTTAATTTAATTCATCTTAAATTAATCCACTATGTATATGTGCATTTTTTATTTGAGGTGTTGTAAAAAGGGGTATATTTTATGAAATATTTATAAGGCTAAATACTGTATTGAATTGAAAATTATAGGTTTTTTTGAATATTCTTTTTTATCTAATATAAATCTAGTCTTTATTTAAATATATATATATATATATATATATATATATATTATTTTTTAAAACAATAATGAGTTTTTATTTCAAATGAATTGCAAATAAGTGAACTAATATAGAATATACCATTTTACTTGTGGCTCCGCTATAAAAGGAGCCATCCTCCATCTGTGAATTTGAAGCTTGAGAAAGGAGAAATCTGAAACGCGTTGCTTCTTTTGGTCTATGACGGCCACAGTAGTCTGATGGTTCAGACACCACATCATACCCGGTTCTGTTCCAAGTTGCTATTCAGTAAATGCCGACGGGGTTAGACTCCAAATATCAGCACTTAGTGTTCCGTGTGATCCGGAGTGGAGCTGCTCACTACAAACTTAACTGTAAGTTTGGATATACTTAATTCGTGAAGAGTTTATATACTTCTGAGACAAGTATTTGTCTATATTTTAAGCACGTTTGAATTCCTATAATGGACATTGGAGAAATATTCACCTTTCCCAATGAGAACTCTATCAGGCCCATTTATCAAGCTCCGTATGGAACTTGAAGGGCCGTGTTTCTGGCGAGTCTTCAGACTCGCCAGAAACACAAGTTATGAAGCAGCGGTCTAAAGACCGCTGCTTCATAACCCTGTCCGCCTGCTCTGAGCAGGCGGACAGGAACCGCCGGAAATCAACCCGATCGAATACGATCGGGTTGATTGACAGCTCCCTGCTGGCGGCCGATTGGCCGCGAGTCAGCAGGGGGCGGCGTTGCACCAGCAGCTCTTGTGAGCTGCTGGTGCAATGTTAAATGTGGAGAGCGTATTGCTCTCCGCATTTAGCGAGGTCTTGCGGACCTGATCCGCAGTGTCGGATCAGGTCCGCAAGCCCTTTGATAAATGGGCCCCTTCGAGTATGGACAAATCTCTGGCTGTAATATCGCTGCATCATAAGTATCTCAAGATTTGTTGAAAGATACAACGTATTTCTTGTATGTTTTTAACTGTATTTTACTGTGTAAATTTTATGTGTTAATTGTATGTGCTAAAAAGACCTTAACAGCAGGCTTTTAATTAAATTGTACTAATTACCTTTTACACTTACACAATCCACCTCCTATATATTCGCCATATGTTTCAGCTTTGAATAATTTGTTTGATTTCAGAAGCACAATTAGTTTTTCTTCTATTTTATTCAGATAGAGCATAGAATTTTAAAAATGTTTTCTTTTTACTTCTATAATCAAATGAACTTCTTTCTCATGGTATTTTTTCTTTTAAGAGCATACATAGATAGGTAGTGTGCACGTGTCCAGTGTGCACGTGTCCGAAGCACTATATGACAGTCATTTTAAAAGAATGCTTTTGAGCACTAGATGGCTACAGTGTATAACATTGTATCAAAACTGCTGCCCTATAGAGCTCCAGACACAAGGTACCTAATTGTTAGTAAACAAATCACCAAGTGAACAGAGTAAATTTGCTGAGAAGTAAATTAGTAACTTCCTAAAATTCTATGCTCTATCTTTAAAGGGTCTCATGTCCCTTTAAACACAAAGCTAACTATAAAGGGAACACTTGAACTTTCATGCAAAGCATAATTTACCAAGGTTAACAAAAATAAATGAAATAAAATTGACAGATATAACAGGATTGTTTGCAAATGTCTTTTATCTATGAGACTGTATGTTAAACTGACAGTCTAGTATAAATGAAGCTTTCGTGAGTCAGATAGAATATGCAATTTTAAACAACTTTCCAATATACTTTTATCATCCAATTTGCTTTGTTTTCTTGGTATTCTTTGTAGGGATGGGCAAATGTTTCACAGCATTCGAAACATGAAACAAATTTTAACGCATTTGTTTGTTCATTTAGAATTTCAAATGTTTGTACAACATTCTAACATTTGTTTAATGTAATAGTATTTCTAACACTTTTTTTAAAGTGAAGGTCAATTTAGATGAATCGTTGCCTGGTTTTTAATAATCCTATTAAAAACAAGGGCACTTTCATTCATCAAAATTGACATTTCACTCGTTTTCTTCCGCTCCCACGATTCCCCCGGTCGTCGGAAGCCTCTTCATACTTCAGAAATGACAAATCTGGCTTCCTCCAATCACGGCTTCCCCCCAGGGGGAATCATGACCTGAGGCAACGCCGTGATTGGAGAAAGCCGGGACTTGTCATTTTGGACCCACAAAGAGGGCTTGTGATGGGCAAGGGAAGCGGAGGAAGCGCTGCAGCGAATGTCAGGATTAAAAGGTATGTATTTGAAGAAAACCAGTGAAATGTCAATGTTGATGAATTATTAAAAACCGGGAACCGATTCATCTAAATTGACCTTCACTTTAAATGTAATATTCCAGTCGACTTCTGCAATATTCGAATTCGAAAAATTAGAATCAATATATTTATAATAGTATTTCTAATGCTTTTTTTATATGATATATTCAAATTATGCAATATTTGAAATAAAAACTTTCTAATTGATGAATTTGTATCTATTATGTATCAATTTATTACATTTCCTACCCCATTGAACTATTAAACTTCTGAATAGTATTATGAAAATTCAAATTCGAAAGTGACATTCGAAAACTGTAAATGGCATTCAATTATAGAATTTTTAATTCATTTATGTAAATCAGATTTCTACAATAACATTCGTTCTAACATTCAAATTTGAATATAAACACATTCGCTCATCCCAATTCTTTGTTGAAAGCTTAACCTAGGTAGGCTCATATGCTAATTTATAAGCCCTTGAAGGCTGCCTCTTATCTCAGTGCATATTGACATTTTTTTACAGCTAGACAGCACTAGTTTATTTGTGTCATATAGATAATATTGTGCTCCCTCCCGTGGAGTTACCTAGGAGTGGCTAAAATTATTATTATCGGTTATTTGTAGAGCACCAACAGATTCTGCAGCGCTGTAAACAGAGGGTAGTACAACAAAACAATTAAAGGGATCAAATGGGTAGAGGGCCCTGCCAAGAGTTGCACTGTTGTAATCAGCTCTTAAGAAGGTGATCTACAAACAGCTGGACTTAAGGGGGTTCAGGGGATAGCAATGGAGGAGTGGAACTGGTATAAAGTAAGGTTAGCATAGGTTGTATGCATCCCTGAACAGTAGAGTCTTAAGGGAGTGCTTGAAGCATTCAAAACTAGGGGAGAGTCTTGTGGGGCAAGGCAGAGAGTTCCACAAGATGGGAGCCAGTCTGGAGAAGTCCTGTAAACGGGAGTGTGATGAGGTAACAAGAGAGGAGGAAAGTAGGAGGTCATGAGCAGAGCAAAGGGGACGGGAGGGAGAGTATCTGGAGACAAGGTCTGAGATGTAGGGGGGGGGTGCAGTGCAGTTGAGGGCTTTGTATGTCAGAGTGAGAGTTTTGTGTTTGATCCTAGAGGCAAGAGGAAGCCAGTGAAGAGATTGGCAGAGAGGTGCAGCAGATGAAGAGCGACATGTAAGGAAGATGAGCCTGGCAGAGGCATTAATTATGGATTGTAAAGGAGCTAGGTAGCAGCTAGGTAGACCAGAGAGGATAGAGTTGCAGTAGCCAAGGCGGGAAAGAATGAGAGAGTGGATTAAAATCTTAGCTGTGTCTTGTGTAAGGAAGTGTCTAAAAATGCAAGTCTGTCAAAATAACTGAAATAAGAGGCAGTCTGCAGAGGCTTAGACACACAAGCCTAGATTTGGAGTTTTGTCGGTAAAGACCCGTGTACCTAACGCCGGCTTTTTTCTGGCCGCACCATAAAAATAACTCTGGTATTGAGAGTCCACATAAAGGCTGCGTTAGGCTCCAAAAAAGGAGCGTAGAGCATATTTAACGCAGCTTCAACTCTCGATACCAGAGTTGCTTACGCAAGCGGCCAGCCTCAAAAACGTGCTCGTGCACGATTCTCCCATAGAAAACAATGGGGCTGTTTGAGCTGAAAAAAAACCTAACACCTGCAAAAAAAGCCACGTTCAGCTCCTAACGCAGCCCCATTGTTTGCTATGCGGAAACACTTCCTACGTCTGCACCTAACACTTTAACATGTACCCCGAGTCTAAACACCCCTAACCTTACACTTATTAACCCCTAATCAGCCGCCCCCGCTATCGCTGACCCCTGCATATTATTATTAACCCCTAATCTGCCGCTCCGTAAACCGTCGCTACTTACATTATCCCTATGTACCCCTAATCTGCTGCCCTAACATCGCCGACCCCTATATTATATTTATTAACCCCTAATCTGC
Organism: Bombina bombina; assembly: GCF_027579735.1. Taxonomy (NCBI): domain Eukaryota; kingdom Metazoa; phylum Chordata; class Amphibia; order Anura; family Bombinatoridae; genus Bombina; species Bombina bombina. The sequence continues at coordinate 194,494,475 of NC_069508.1, read as the reverse complement.
CCCCCACAACGTCGCCTCCACCTGCCTACACTTATTAACCCCTAATCTGCCGACCGGACCTGAGCGCTACTATAATAAAGTTATTAACCCCTAATCCGCCTCACTAACCCTATAATAAATAGTATTAACCCCTAATCTGCCCTCCCTAACATCGCCGACACCTAACTTCAATTATTAACCCCTAATCTGCCGACTGGAGCTCACCGCTATTCTAATAAATGTATTAACCCCTAAAGCTAAGTCTAACCCTAACACTAACACCCCCCTAAATTAAATATAATTTACATCTAACGAAATTAATTATCTCTTATTAAATAAATTATTCCTATTTAAAGCTAAATACTTACCTGTAAAATAAATCCTAATATAGCTACAATATAAATTATAATTATATTATAGCTATTTTAGGATTAATATTTATTTTACAGGCAACTTTGTAATTATTTTAACTAGGTACAATAGCTATTAAATGGTTAAGAACTATTTAATAGCTACCTAGTTAAAATAATTACAACATTACCTGTAAAATAAATCCTAACCTAAGTTACAATTAAACCTAACACTATACTATCATTAAATTAATTAAATAAAATACCTACAATTACCTACAATTAAACCTAACACTACACTATCAATAAATAAATTAAATACAATTCCTACAAATAACTACAATGAAATAAACTAACTAAAGTACAAAAAATAAAAAAGAACTAAGTTACAAAAAATTAAAAAATATTTACAAACATAAGAAAAATATTACAACAATTTTAAACTAATTACACCTACTCTAAGCCCCCTTATAAAATAACAAAGACCCCCAAAATAAAAAATGCCCTACCCTATTCTAAATTACTAAAGTTCAAAGCTCTTTTACCTTACCAGCCCTGAACAGGGCCCTTTGCGGTTCATGCCCCAAGAAGTTCAGCTCTTTTGCCTGTAAAAAAAAAAACATACAATACCCCCCCCCAACATTACAACCCACCACCCACATACCCCTAATCTAACCCAAACCCCCCTTAAATAAACCTAACACTAAGCCCCTGAAGATCTTCCTACCTTATCTTCACCATACCAGGTTCACCGATCCGTCCTGAAGAGCTCCTCTGATGTCCTGATCCAAGCCCAAGTGGGGGGCTGAAGAGGTCCATGATCCGGCTGAAGTCTTCATACAAGCGGGAGCTGAAGAGGTCCATGATCCGGATGAAGTCTTCATCCAAGCGGGAGCTGAAGAGGTCCATGATCCGGATGAAGTCTTCTATCAACGGCATCTTCAATCTTCTTTCTTCGGGAGCCATCATCTTCCATCCGATGCGGAACATCCTCTTCTCCCGACGCCTACTAGCCGAATGACGGTTCCTTTAAGGGACGTCATCCAAGATGGCGTCCCTCGAATTCCGATTGGCTGATAGGATTCTATCAGCCAATCGGAATTAAGGTAGGAATATTCTGATTGGCTGATGGAATCAGCCAATCAGAATCAAGTTCAATCCGATTGGCTGATCCAATCAGCCAATCAGATTGAGCTCGCATTCTATTGGCTGTTAAGGTAAAAGAGCTTTGAACTTTAGTAATTTAGAATAGGGTAGGGCATTTTTTATTTTGGGGGTCTTTGTTATTTTATTAGGGGGCTTAGAGTAGGTGTAATTAGTTTAAAATTGTTGTAATATTTTTCTTATGTTTGTAAATATTTTTAAATTTTTTGTAACTTAGTTCTTTTTTATTTTTTGTACTTTAGTTAGTTTATTTCATTGTAGTTATTTGTAGGAATTGTATTTAATTTATTTATTGATAGTGTAGTGTTAGGTTTAATTGTAGGTAATTGTAGGTATTTTATTTAATTAATTTAATGATAGTATAGTGTTAGGTTTAATTGTAACTTAGGTTAGGATTTATTTTACAGGTAATTTTGTAATTATTTTAACTAGGTAGCTATTAAATAGTTCTTAACTATTTAATAGCTATTGTACCTGGTTAAAATAATTACAAAGTTGCCTGTAAAATAAATATTAATCCTAAAATAGCTATAATATAATTATAATTTATATTGTAGCTATATTAGGATTTATTTTACAGGTAAGTATTTAGCTTTAAATAGGAATCATTTATTTAATAAGAGATAATTAATTTCGTTAGATGTAAATTATATTTAATTTAGGGGGGTGTTAGTGTTAGGGTTAGACTTAGCTTTAGGGGTTAATACATTTATTAGAATAGCGGTGAGCTCCAGTCGGCAGATTAGGGGCTAATAATTGAAGTTAGGTGTCGGCGATGTTAGGGAGGGCAGATTAGGGGTTAATACTATTTATTATAGGGTTAGTGAGGCGGATTAGGGGTTAATAACTTTATTATAGTAGCGCTCAGTCCAGTCGGCAGATTAGGGGTTAATAAGTGTAGGCAGGTGGAGGCGACGTTGAGGGGGGCAGATTAGGGGTTAATAAATATAATATAGGGGTCAGCGGTGTTAGGGGCAGCAGATTAGGGGTACATAAGTATAACGTAGGTGGCGGTCGGCAGATTAGGGCTTAAAAAAATTTAATCGAGTGGCGGCGATGTGGGGGGACCTCGGTTTAGGGATACATAGGTAGTTTATGGGTGTTAGTGTACTTTAGAGTACAGTAGTTAAGAGCTTTATGAACCGGCGTTAGCCCAGAAAGCTCTTAACTACTGACTTTTTTCCTGCGGCTGGAGTTTTGTCGTTAGATGTCTAACGCTCACTTCAGACACGACTCTAAATACCGGAGTTAGAAAGATCCCATTGAAAAGATAGGATACGCAATTGACGTAAGGGGATCTGCGGTATGGAAAAGTTGCGGCTGAAAAGTGAGCGTTAGACCCTATTTTGAGTGACTCCAAATACCGGAGTTAGCCTAAAACCAGCGTTAGGAGCCTCTAACGCTGGTTTTCACGGCTACCGCCAAACTCCAAATCTAGGCCACAGTAATCACAAAAGTAAAAAGTATATTAATATAACAGTGTTTATGCAAAACTGGGTGATGGGTAATAAAAGGTTCATCTATCTTTTTAAACAATAACAATTCCGGAGTAGATTGTCCCTTTAAATTATACCTATGAGCAAACCATTTCTGAATTAATAGTTTTGTGCACTCTTAGCTAAATTTTGTATATTGAGAAAAAAGAAGAAAGAGAAATCTAAAGTCAATCAATATGATTTTTTTTAAAAATACACGGACTTCAGCATTCTCTTATAACAAAATGAAAAATATATATTGTCATAAAATACATAAGCAGATGGAAATTGTAAACATCTTATCTTAGATGCAAAATGAAACATTTATAAATTTGTCTATAGCATATTTAAAATTCAGAGTAAATATTATTGCATTGTCTTTTTATTATGCACATGTTGATTATGCAATTCTACGGTTATGGTCCTTTGATAAAACAAAAAAGATGAATAGGGGGCACACATATCTACAACAATAAACAAATAAATTAAATAACATTAAGAAAAAACTAGAGTCCCGATTTAAAGGGACATCAAACTCAAAAATGTTCTTTCATGATTTAGAAAGAATATGCAATTTTAAACAACTTTCCAATTTACTTCTATTAGCTAATTTGCTTCATTCAATTGATATCCTTTGTTGAAAGGCATATCTAAATAGGCTCAGTAGCTGCTGATTGGTGGCTGCACATAGATGGCTCGTGTGATTGGCTCACCCATGTGCATTGCTGTTTCTTCAACAAAGGATATCTAAAGAATGAAACAAATTAGGTCAATTGTATTCTCTACCTGAATCATGAAATATTTTGGGTTTCGTGTCCCTTCAAGAAACACAACAGTCTTCACTATTTCCAGGGCAGCACTTTCTAATCAAGCAGCAATATTCATCTTAGCAAAACTGAAAAAACCCCACACAATAAAACACAAATAAAAAAAGGAAACATTCTTCTGCGTTTCTTTTATTACACCATTTTATATACAATATAGACTTTCCATACCCTGTCACAAAGTGCATTTAGCTTAAAAATGATGCTTTGATTTTCATCTTGCTGCTGAATATTATGTACGATTTCCCTGTAAATCTGTCTTGCAGGGCCTGTAAGGCCCCCCGTGCTACAAAGGCAGAATCTTCAGCTGTTCTCCAGCACTCTCCTATAAAGCAGCCAAGAGTATTCTGCAGGTCTAAAAAGTCCAGTGCCAAAAAAAACGATAAATAACCTGTTCTCAAAGCAGCTCCAAGCACAAGTAATACTTCCAAGCTCAGCTGGGGCCTTTTCCTTTTTGTCTGAGAAAGTCAATCTGCCCTGTAATGTTTTAATAACTGTTTTGTTGCTTCGTGTCATACTGTAAGAGGTGACCCAGTCTCTGCTTCATAATCCAAACAAACTGATAGCCCAGATGACAAACAGTAATATTAATGAATATTTCTTTCCACGCTGCTATATGTTTTAGTACCATATAATGATGTATTTCCTTATAATGATGTGTGAAACTAATTACAGCAAATTGAAATGTTCTGGCCTTTACAAGTGTTCATTCAATTGCCGAGCAGCGCATGTGGTTTAATTCTAACTAAAAGGGAAGACAGGTATATGTTAATTAATTGCTATATGTGATTTCATAGAATCAAAATTGACAACAGTTCATAAAAGATTTTATTTTTCAAGGATTAAAAAAAAACAACAAAAAAACATTTGTCCCAATAACATATTTCCTCACACGTTAACTAGTTTATTTCTGAGGCTTAGATTACAAGTAGAGGCCCACATGTTTATACACGGGTTGTTATGTTGTGTGTATACCTTAAATGTTATTAAAATAAATTAAAAACTGCTACTTTAAAGGGACATTCCGGACCAAAATGTAAATGCACATAGAAGAATGACATCTTTGAATAGAAACATATTTGCAATATATAAATCCCAGCAGCAGAATCTTAGAAATCACAATGCTTTATTCACCAAAGGTATCCATCAAAATTCCACCAGCATCCAAGATATGAGTCTGCTCTAATTCACACAAACCCCATAATATGGAATAAAGCATTGTGATTTATAAGACTCTTGCTGGGATTTATTTATTGAGATTGATGTATTTTGAGTCAGAGACCAGACTCTATCCCGGGCATGAGCATATTTAATAACTAACATTCTTATTTGTTACAGAATATATTGGTAGTGCTGTCACTCTTTGGATTTATATATTTGCAATATACTGTACATGTATTAGCAAAAAATGCTTCTAGCAAAAGGTATAACTATTTTAGTGTTTACATTTTTCTCTGCACATGAAGCATAGCTAGATATTCTCAGTGCACCAACATTTTAAATACTGCAGCTGTTCAGAGCACCAGTGGGGCTTGTATCTGGTGTTTTTAAAATGCTGGGACACAGTGCATACTTACATACACTTTTACAGCTATAGTGTTTATTAGAAGCATTTTTGCTAATACATACAGTATATTACAAATATGCTTCTGTTCAAAACTGAAATGCAGCCATGTGGATTCCAATTTTGCCTGGAATGTCCTTTTAACTAAATATTTGTGCATCATGGGCTCAGCTCATGCATGTTATTCATTTTAGTTGGGTCTCTCTTAAAAGTACATTAAGTGGCAGGGTTGCTACTCATCATGTTAGTATTTTTCTTCCCAGCTCTTATAACCAGTGACTTAGGGCTCGATTTATCAAAGCTCAGGCGGACAGGGGCGCATATACGCGCTCCTGTATGCCTCAGTTCGCCTCTGGCAGGGCGGATTTTCCTGGAGGAAAAAACCATTGCACACGAGTGCTATTTTGCGCTCGCATGCAATCCCGCCCCCTGCCCGTGCACAGCCAATCACGCACGGGCAGGAGCTGTCAATTTCCTCGGTCGGACTAGACCGCAGAGATTGAATTTCGCCACCTTAGAGGTGGTGAAGAGGTTAGGAAAGCAGCGGTCTGATGACCGCTGCTTGTTAAATAGGGCGAGCAGGTTCTTCTTGTGAGAACTTGCAGCCGTAGGGGCTTTGATAAATTGAGCCCTTACCCTGTACATCGCTGGTCTTTCTATGGTATTTGTTTCTTTTGATAGAGCGGTTTCACCACCAGCAGCAAGACCACACTATTTAAGGACGTCTGAATGAGGGAAGGAGGACTATTATAGGCAGGAAAATCCTTAACAACCAGTGACATACAGGGTCTGTCATGGTCATTAAGGGTTAAAGGCGTTCTCTAATTTTAACTAATCCAGCTGGTAAAGCTCTGCCATTTAGACTGGGCGCCGCCATCTTGTAACGTGCGTATTGTTGCATCATGTGACAGAAGCAGTCCACTTTCATCTGTGATGTTACCGGCTTTTTGACAGCTGTATCTTGCACTTCAGTTTAGCTCATTTAATAAAAAGTATGCAGTTGCAGTTTTTTTGCACAGTTTTAAAGTTACATAATAAATATCAGATCCAAGATAGCGACAATCATTGTGAAAATGCAGAGCTACACTAACTGATAACTGCATAGGGTTAAAATAACCCTCTCCATTGAAGTCTATGGGGAGAATACGTTAATGCTGTTACAATATTGCGAAATCCAGAAGTTAGCGCTCACTAGGTTTCTCTAATACGCAAACTCTTTTCTTTCAACTTCTAATATGCGTGCAACTTGACGAGAGAAAAAAAGATTACTTGTAGGGAAGTTTATGTTCGAGCCAATGCACTAAATAGCGCACCACTTGTAATCTGACCCTAAGTGTGCTAAATAAATTTCACTTCATCATCCTGTAAAATGACTTTACCAAAACCCAAAAGATATCACCACATGTGAGATAAGTATTACAAGAAAGTAGTGGTGTAACTACATTTTAAATATTTATTATCTGAAACAGGATTTTTTGTAGACTAAATCTGCCTCAAAATCTCAGCAAATTTGATTGAAAAACCATTGTATTGATTTTAAGGTATCTTAAATGAAAAATTCCCATAAGATAGCATAGGAAAATACATTTTTAGATGACAGCATCCGAATTTTTTTTTTAGATAAATACACACACGCACAAAAATATGTATCCGATATTTCTTAAGGGCCATTAAGAATTTGTTAATAAAAATTAGACGTGCATTCATTTTGTTACAAACGCACATTCGTTAATGAAACACAGATATTCGTTCTGATGTCCCAAAATGAATATACAAAATAATGGAGCATGAAATTTGAACAAAAATGAATAATGACTGATTCAGCTGAATTCATTAATTTCCTTTAAACAGTTTACCTTTACTTACCTTTAGCAAGCTGAAGAGCCACCCTAACCCGCTCATCTTCTTCACAGAGCCCAGGCCGGGTAATAAGATGCTTAGAACACCAGGGCTCTGTAAAGAAGAGGAGTGGCTTAATACACCTCTCCAGAATGCTCAGGTGAGCTTTTTCACCTGTAGCTTTGGAGCATTTACATTCCTTTTAAAGAAAATGTATGGTTAGTATTTATTTAGTTTAAAATGAGACAAATACTGAATAACACCGGTATCAAATATTCAAAATATGAAGTATTTGGAATATTTGGAACAAAAGATTCGGCCAAACCGAAAATGTTGCCCATGCACATGTCTAATGAAAGTCCATTTATCCATTATTTCCTTTGGGGAATGTCTTCAAGGCAGCAGAGGAGCTTAAATTAAAATAAAGTTTAAGTAGTATCTAATGCTGCTGCTACAAACCAGCAGCATCACAATGTTTTGGTTTTTTATAATTGGGTCAGGACTGGTCAATAACAAAACTGAAGCTTATATACTTATTGGCTGACACAGGAATCAATCAATCAAAGAAAATGGGAACGTCTGTAACATTTCCCGCCTGCAGAAAAAACTTTCCCGGCTTTAGAGCAACGGTTTTAACCTTACAAACAACTCAATTCAATTTTGTTGTCACATGCATTAGTTTTAGATAATGTCACTGCTTGTTTTTTCAGGCCAGTGCTACAAATATGGAACAAGTGCACGTGTATTATTTAAGCATTTATAAAAATACTTTTGAAATACATTTACTTATTGTTTTTCATGTAATTGACCTCTGAAAATTGTAATGTTTCTTTTTCCTCCAGAGAAGCTGCAGTGCATTCTGTAGAATGCAGGAACTGACACTCTTGCATGCTGCTCAGTGATTGGCTGATATATGCAAGAGCTTGGTTATATCTGTCACTTTACTGGCCACAGTAAAGAATTAAAGAGTCTTTTAACAGGTCACAGCCCTGCAAAACAATGCGCATTTACTTACAAAATGACAGTTTTAAATTATTTTAAAATATGTATTTTGTCTGCAGATGTTGAAATAATTTCAAAGGCATAAATAAAAAAAAATGACTTGTGTCCCTTTAAAATCAAATTATTTGTTTTGAAGCTTCTAATATGCAATTTTTGTTGGCTCTTAAAAATAAAATTCAATAGCCAGCTGCAATATATAATATTCTGGGGGACTTCAACATCCCCATTGACAACCCATCTGCCCCTGCTGCCTCTAAACTTCTCTCACTCACTAACTCCTTCGGCCTCTCACAATCCAACCTATTCCCTACCCACCGCGATGGACACTCTATTGATCTGGTATTCTCCTAGCTCTGCTCTCTGATGTTGCCTGTTGCTCATTTCCCATCTCAGACCACCATCTGCTCACCTTTAATCTTAATATACAGGCTAAACCTACTTCTCCCCCTCGCCCCGCACCTATAAAAATCTGCACACTGTAGACTCTCCCCAACTCTCCAACCTTATTCAAATACGCCTCCCCCACACTTCCACGATATCCTGCCCTGACCTTGCTATAACCCACTATAACAATACCTTCTCCTCTGCACTTGACACTCTCGCTCCACCCCAAATTTGCAAAGCCCCACGTCATCAGCTCCAGCCCTGGCACTCCCCGCAAACACGCCACCTACAAAAATGCTCCTGCACTGCTGAACGTGCCTTGAGGTAATCCCGCTCTGAACCTGATTTCATGTACTATAAGTTCATCCTTTACTCTTACACCTTTGCCCTTCACCTAGCTAAGCAAACCTACCTTCTCTTCTCTTATATCCACTCACTCCTCAAACCCTAAAAGACTCTTCTCCATTTTCAACTCTCTCCTCTACCCATCTGCACCACCACCCTCATCTGCATTCAGTGCTCAAGACCTGGCTGACTACTTTTTAAATAAAACACTTAATATCCAAAGAAACATCCCAACACAAGCCTGCAATCTCCCAACTTTGCTCCCAGTCACCCCCTCTGCCACTCTCTGCACCCTCCTCCCAACCACTGAGAGTTAGGTGGCTTTCCTATTGTCTTCCTCACACCTCACTACCTGCCCACTTGACCCTATTCCTTCACATCTAATACCTTTTCTTTCTCCCACCCTCATTCTGACTCTTACTCATATATTCAACCTATCCCTTTCTACCGGCTCATTCCCTGCCTCCTTCAAACATGCAAAGGTCACCTCATCCTCAAAAAACCCTCCCTTGACCCTAACTCTCCTGTAAACTACCACCCCATATCACTGCTCCCGCTAGCATATCTCTCCCTACTCCCTATGTATTTTTGTTGTATTTTACTGTATTCTGCTTGCTCTGATTTTATTTAACACCTACCCCTATCCAGCTAACCAGCCCGCCCACCTACCTGCTGTATTTAATGCTGCTCCCTGCGCAACAAAGACAAGCCCGTCAGCGCCCGTCCGCGCCCGGACCGCACCCAACGCCATGGACGTTGGCTCCAGAAACTGCCGCCACTATGACGCCAGCACCCTCCATGCGCTCAACACTGGTAGATCGTCCGCCTTCCACCACGTATCCCCGACCAACACCTTTGGACCTTTTACCTGCCGCAAATGCTCCTTCCCCTCCCTCCAGACCACAACTCAACCAACTAACCCACCCAAAAACAGCCGCAATTACCTCAACTGTATCCTCCTCAACACCCGCTCCATCCACAAGCACGCCCTCAAAATCTGGAACCTGCTAGACTCCACCTCCCCAGACGTCGCCTTCCTCACCTAGACCGGGATAAACCCCACATCAGCACCGGATTTCGCCACTGCAATACCCATAGGCTACAAAATCTGCCACAAAGACCGCAGCAACCGACCTGGAGAAGGCATCGCCATCATCCACAAACACACCATCCAAGTCACAACCAGCTCCAATGACCACTCACCAGGCCTAGAACACCTACACTTCAAGTTCAAGGTCAACCCCAACACCACCCTCCGTGGCACCCTCATCTACAGACCTCCCGGACCGTGTCCCGCCTTCTGTGACTCCATCACGGACCACATCGCACCCCATGCCCTCGCCTCAATGGACTACATCCTCCTCGGTGACCTCAACTTCCATCTTGATAACCCCAATGATCACAACACCTCCACCCTCCTGGAAAACCTCAGAACCATCGAACTGAAGCAACTCGTAAACTACCACACTCACCCAGCCGGCCTCATCCTCATCCCGATCTTCTCCTCAGGCAACCACATCTCAGTCAATAACATCACCGAACTCCTCTGGACTGACCACCACTGCATACACTTCTCCTTCAACAAATCCACCACCCACCTCCGACAGTACCACCTGCCCTGCAGCAATTGGAACAATATCACCCAAGACCAACTACACCACACCCTAAACAAATCCTCCCCATCCACCTCCACAGACACCAACTCCTCCATCTGCAACCTCCACCTCTGGATTACAGACTGCTCCAACACCCTCGCCCCCCTCAAAAAAAGTCCAGCCGCCAAACCACCAACAAGGCCAGCTGGTTCACCCCGGCCCTTCAGGACTCCAAACTCCACTGCAAACGATTGGAAAGAACCTGGAGATCCAGCAAGACCCTTCTGGAAAAAAGCTGCCTTTAAGGAAGCAATCACCACCCACCACCACCTCATAAAAAACGCCAAAAAAACAGCCATCAAAGACAGAATCAACTCTAACGCACACAACAGCAAGGAGTTGTTCTCAGTCATCAAGGAATTCTCTAAACCCAACAGCGACACCACCAACATCCCATCCTCCCAAGACCTCTGCAATACCCTCACTGCACATTTCCACCACAAGATCCTCGACATCTATGACAGTTTCACACCTCATAACTCAACCTCCATCACCCACTCCCCTACACCCGACACCCCTCCCAAATTTGTCCCGCCCACACACGGACTATCTGGAGCCCCCTCACCACAAAGGACACTCTCAGAATCATGAAATCCATCCACTCCGGCATACCCTCAGACCCATGCCCCATAACATATTCAACAAAGCAATGACACTATCGCCCCTGAACTCTGCTGCACCATCAACTGCTCCATCAAAAACGGCACCTACCCGTATGTCTGGAAGCACGTGGAACTGAAACCCCTGCTGAAGAAACCCTCGGCAGACCCCACGGACCCGAATAACTACTGCCCCATCTCTTTACTCCCCTTCCCGGCCAAAGTCATAGAGAAGTCCATCAACTCGCAACTTATTGACCACATTGAGGAAAACCACACCCTGGACCACTCCCAATCTGGTTTCAGAAGCAAACACAGCACCAAGACTGCCCTCCTTGCCGCCACAGACAATATCTGTGCCAGGCTTGACTGAGGAGAAATCGTCGCCCTCATCCTCCTGGACCTCTCAGCAGCCTTTGACAATGTCGACCACAACACTCTCCACACCCGCCTTCATGAAGCCAGCATCCACAGCAAAGCCCTGGATTGGTTCACCTCCTTCCTCATGGGCAGGACCCAGAAAGTCAGACTCCTGCCCTTCTCCTCCAAACCCACACCAGTCAACTGTGGTATACCACAAGGCTCTTTGCTGAGCCCCACCCTCTTCAACATCTACATTGCTCCACTCACAGCCATCATCTGACGCCATGACCTTAACATCATCTCCTATGCTGACGACACCCAGTTAATCATCTCACTCACCCGAGATCCCATCACCGCCAAAAAGAACATCCACAAAGGCCTGACAGCAGTCGCTGCCTGGATGAATGACAACCAGCTCACACTGAACACAGACAAAACCGAAGTCCTCCTCCTCGGACCCAATAAATCTGCATGGGATGACTCCTGGTGGCCCACAGCCCTCGGTCACCCTAAAACCCCAACCGACCACGCACAAAATCTAGGCTTCATCCTGGACTCCTCACTCTCCATGAACCGACAAATCAATGCCATAACCTCAACATGCTTCCACACCAAAACCAGGAAAACAGTCACCCACACCCTTGTCAGCAGCCAGATAGACTACGGCAACACACTCTACGCCGGCTCCACCATCAAACTCCAAAAGAGACTCCAACGTATCCAGAACGCCTCAGCCAGAATTATCCTCGACATCCCTCTCCAATGCCACATCATCGAACACCTAAGGAGCCTAACTGGCTCCCCATCAACAAGAGAATCACCTTCAAGCTCCTTACCCACGCGTTCAAGGCCCTACACATCGGACCCGAATACATCAACCACCGCGTAAATTTCTACACCCCCGCTAGACAACTCCGATCGGCCAACCAAGCACTCGCAGTCATCCCCCGCATCAGCAAATCCACAGCGGGCAGAAGATCCTTCTCCCACATAGCAGCAAAGCCATGGAACACCCTCCCGCTGCACCTCAGACAATCCACCTCCCTTACAAAGTTCAGAAAGGACCTCAAAACCTGGCTCTTCCACTGAACATCCATCCTCTCCCCCCCTTCCCCCTCCTCCTATCTGCTTTCCCTTAGTGCCTTGAGACCCTCACGGGTGATCCATTCACGCCATATAAGTACCCAATAGATAGATAGATAGCTTCAAAAATCATTGAAAAACTAGCTTTTGATCGCCTAACACACTTCTAGTCCTCCAACTCATTACTTGCCCCCCTGCAATCTGGCTTCTGTCCCCAACACTCAACTGAGACTGCCCTCACCATGGTTACTAACAAATCTCCTTTCTGCTAAAAACAAAGGCTACTACCCTATATTCATCTTACTTGACTTCTCTGCTGCCTTTGACACTGTTGACCATCCCCTTCTCCTATGGACTCTCAGCTCTCTTGAGCTCTGTGACACTGCCCTCTACTGGATTCACCTTATCTCTCTAACAGATCCTTCCCTGTCTCTTTTTCTGGTGACACCTCCTCTCCATTGCCTCTATCTGTTGGAGTAGCTCAAGGCTCTGTTCTGGGTCCTCTACTCTTCTCTATTTACACTTCTTCACTGGGTAAACTCATCAACAGCTATGGCTTCAACTATCACCTCTATGCTGATGATACCCAAATCTACCTTTCCAACCCTGCACTCTCTCATTCTGTCAATTCTTACATCAGCGACTGCTTATCTGGCATGTCTTCCTGGATGACCTCTTACCACCTAAAAATAAACATGTCCAAGACCGAACTACTTCTAACCCCCCCCTAACTCTACTCCAGTTTCTAATGTTTCTATCACTGTTGGCGCCACCACTATCTCCCTATCACCCCAAGTCCGCTGCCTCAGAGTCACACTTGACTCAAATCTGTCCTTTATTCTCCACATCCAATTGCTCTCTTCATCCTGCCACAACCACCTACAGAATATCTCCAAAATTTGTCCGTTTCTGAGTGCTGAAAATACTAAACAGCTAATCCACTCCCAAGGTAATTTCCTGACTTGACTACTGTAATAACTTACTATCTGGCCTCCCTCTCTCCCACCTCTCTCCCCTTCATTCAATCCTAAATGCATCTGCAAGGCTAATCCACCTCTCTCAACTCTCTGTTTCTGTTGCACCATTCTGTGATTCCCCTTACTAGCTCCCCATTCACAGCAGAATTAAATTCAAAATTTTCACCCTGACCTACAAAGCCCTCACCAATGCTGCCCCACTCTACCTGTCCTCACTCATCAACAAATATACTCCAGCCCGCCCCTAAGATCCAACAATGACCTTCTTCTTGCGTCCTTTACCATCACCTCCTCTCATGCTACACTACTACAGGACTTCTCTTGTGCAGCACCAATCCTCTGGAACGCACTTCCTCAAGCTGTCAGACTTTCCCCCAACCTCTCCTCCCTTAAACATTCCCTAAAGACCTTTTTGTTCAGGGAAGCTTATTACCCGATTCATTAACAAATTAACTTAACTTACCTAACAGTTGCCTCATCTATTTGCAGTCCCCACCTCCTGTTTCCCATCCTCCTACCCGTCTAGATTGTAAGTTCCCACAGGAATAGGGCCCTCAATTCCTCCTGTATTTGTCTGTAAAATGTTGTCTCTTATTCTATTGTTTCTCCGTTGCACTTTATCCTTGTACCCATGGTCAGCGCTGCGGAATCTTTTGGCGCTATAGAAATAAAGAATAATAATAATACATTTCACTATCTGCTAGCTGAATTTTAATCTATCACCTAGATTTAGAGTTTTGTCGGTAAAGACCCGCGTAGCTAACGCTGCTTTTTTTCCCAGCGCACCCTTCAAACAACGCTAGTATTTAGAGTTGTCTGAGTGGCTGCGTTAGGCTCAGAAAAGGGAGCGTTGAGCATAATTTAGCTCCACTTCAACCCTCAATACCAGCGTTGCTTACGGTAGCGGTAAGCTGGCAAAACATGCTTGTGCACAATATCCCCATAGGAAACAATGGGGCAGTTTGGGCTGGAAAAAAACCTAACACCTGCAAAAAAGCAGCGTTCAGCTCCTAACGCAGCCCCATTGTTTCCTATGGGGAAACACTCTCTAAGTCTGCACCTAACACCCTAACATGAACCCTGAGTCTAAACACCCCTAACCTTACACTTATTAACCCCTAATCTGAACCCCTGCTATCGCTGACACCTGCATTTTATTATTAACCCCTAATCTGCCGCTCCGTACACCGCCGCAACCTACATTATCCCTATGAACCCCTAATATACTGCCCCCAACATCGCCGCCACCTATATTATATTTATTACCACCTAATCTGCCCCCCCCCCCACGTCGCCGCTACCTTACCTACACTTATTAACCCCTAATCTGCTGACCGGACCTCGCCGCCACTATAATAAATTTATTAACCCCTAAACTGCCGCACTCCCGCCTCGCAAACACTATACAAAATTTTATTAACCCATAATTTGCCCTCCCTAACATCGCTGCCACCTACCTACAATTATTAACCCCTAATCTCCCGTCCGCAACGTCACCGCTACTATAATAAAGTTATTAACTCCTAAACCTAAGTCTAACCCTAACTCTAACACCCCCCTAACATAAATATAATTTAAATTAAACGAAATAATATTCCTATTATTAAATAAATTAATCCTATTTAAAACTAAATACTTACCTAGAAAATAAACCCTAATATAGCTACAATATAACTAATAGTTACATTGTAGCTATTTTAGGATTTATATTTATTTTACAGGCAACTTTGTATTTATTTTAACTAGGTACAATAGCTATTAAATAGTTAATAACTATTTAATAGCTACCTAGTTAAAATAAGTACAAAATTACCTGTAAAATAAATCCTAACCTAAGTTACAAATACACCTAACACTAGACTATTATTAAATTAATTAAACAAATAAACTACAATTAGCTAAACTAAAATGCAATTAAATAAACTAAACTATAATACAAAAAAAACCCACTAAATTACAAAAAATAAAAAAAATTACAGGAAGTTTAAAATAATTACACCTAATCTAAGCCCCCTAATAAAATAAAAAATCCCCCCAAAATAAAAAAATGCCCTACCCTATACTAAATTATGGTTATGAAGGTTCCTTTAAGGGACGTCATCCAAGATGGCGTCCCTTCAATTCCGATTGGCTCCGCGTTGGCTCCTTTGAAGATGGCTCCACTCCGGATGGATGAAGATTGAAGACGCCGCCTGGATGAAGACTTCTACCGGTTGAAGGACCTCCTCTGCGCTCCTTGGATGAAGAATTCGGCTCGGCTGGGTGAAGATGACTCAAGGTAGGATGATCTTCAGGGAGTTAGCGATAGGTTTTTTAAGGGGGGTTTGGGTGGGTTAGAGTAGGGGTATGTGGGTGGTGGGTTGTAATGTTGGGGGGGTATTGTATTTTTATTTTCAGGTAAAAGAGCTGATTACTTTGGGGCAATGCCCCACAAAAAGCCCTTTAAAGGGCTGGTAAAAGAGCTGATTACTTTTGTAATTTAGGAAAGGGTAGGGCATTTTTTTATTTTGGGGGGATTTTTTATTTTATTAGGGGGCTTAGATTAGGTGTAATTAGTTTAATCTTCCTGTAATTTTTTTTATTTTTAATAATTTAGTGGGTTTTTTTTGTATTATAGTTTAGTTTATTTAATTGTATTTTAGTTTAGCTAATTGTAGTTTATTTATTTAATTAATTTATTGATAGTGTAGTGTTAGGTGTATTTGTAACAGGTTAGGATTTATTTTACAGGTAATATTGTACTTATTTTAACTAGGTAGCTATTAAATAGTTATTAACTATTTAATAGCTATTGTACCTAGTTAAAATAAATACAAAGTTGCCTGTAAAATAAATATAAATTTTAAAATAGCTACAATGTAACTATTAGTTATATTGTAGCTATATTAGGGTTTATTTTCTAGGTAAGTATTTAGTTTTAAATAGGATTCATTTATTTAATAATAGGAATATTATTTAGTTTAATTTAAATTATATTTATGTTAGGGGGGTGTTAACGTTAGGGTTAGACTTAGGTTTAGGGGTTAATAACTTTATTATAGTAGCGGCGACGTTGCGGTCGGCAGATTAGGGGTTAATAATTGTAGTTAGGTAGCAGCGACGTTGGGGGGGCAGATTAGGGGTTAATAAATATAATATAGGTGGCGGCGATGTTAGGGGCAGCAAGTTAGGGGTTCATAGGTATAATGTAGGTGGCGGCGGTGTCCGGTCGGCAGATTAGGGGTTAAAATTTTTTATTATAGTGGCGGCGATGTGGGGGGGCCTCGGTTTAGGGGTACATAGGTAGTTTATGGGTGTTAGTGTACTTTGTAGCACAGTAGTTAAGAGCTTTATATTCCCGCGTTAGCCCATAAAGCTCTTAACTACTGACTTTTTTTGTCGGTAGGAGTCTTGTCGGTAGAGGGTCTACCGCTCACTTCTTCCAAGACTCCAAATACCGGCGTTAGGCAGATCCCATAGAAAAGAAAGGATACGCAATTGGCGTAAGGGGATCTGCGGTAGCCTGGAGTCGCGGTAAGGAAGTGAACGTTAGACCCTTTCCTGGCTGACTCTAAATACCAGCGGGCGGTAAAAGCAGCGTTAGGACCCCTTAGCGCTGCTTTTGACGGCTAACGACAAACTCTAAATCTAGCCGAAAATATTTATCTGTTATAACGTTCATACGATCTGGATGATGTATATAAACTTCTATCTTGGCCTGAGTTCAAGAATGACCCTATAACCAGACAACTGCATATAGTTTGAAATGAACTTCAGTCACACACTTTTATTTTCTCATTTAATATTATATTACTTTATAAACTGTTGAATATTATCATCTTAACAATGGCTACTACTCATACTAGTTAATATAAGAAGAACCAAATTAAGATTGAACATCTCTTTGATAGATTACATGTCATCACTCCAAAGTAGCACCACAAAATATATTTTATATGTTGGAATTAGTATTAGAATTTTCCCCCTGTAGATCTTTAATTGCAGGTTTTTTTCCAGTCTGTTTGTTTGAAGTTGCAACTCAACAAGAAGCAGTAAGTAAGCCAACAGATTCAAAGTACCAGAACTTTATATAAATGGAATCTAACAGTCACCATACTATAGACAGGGTTTAAAATAGTTTGTTTTTTATTTTCTACAAAGAATACTTATCCCACAAGCAAATTCAAACTTGTTTTCACAAAGAGTAAACTGACAGATTTTTAAATTACTTTAAAGGGACACAGAACCCATTTTTTTTCTTTAATGATTCAGATAGAGCATGCAATTTTAAGCAACTTTCTAATTTACTCCTATTACCATTTTTCTTCATTCTCTTCTTATCTTTATTTGAAAAGCAGGAATATAAGTTTAGAAGCCGGCCCATTTTTTGTTCACAGCCTGGGTTGTCCTTGCTGATTGGAAAGCACCAATAAACAAGTGCTGTCCAGGTGCCTGAACCAAAAATTGTCTGACTCCTTAGCTTAGATGCCTTCCTTTTCAAATAAAGATAGCAAGAGAACAAAGAAAAATTGATAATAGGAGAACATTAGAAAGTTGCTTAAAATTGCATGCTCTATCTCAATCATGAAAGAAAAAACTTTTAAAGGGCCATGAAACCAATTTATATATATAGAGCATGTAATATAGATCATGTAATTTTAAACAACCTCCAGTTATCTTCTATTATCAAATTTTCTTTGTTCTCTTGTAATCATTTGTAGGGAGGTAAGCTCAGGAGTGTGCACATGTCTGGAGCACTATTTGGCGGTAGATTTGCAAGAATGTTATACATTTGCAAGAGCACTAGATGGCAGCATTATTTCCTGCCATGTAGTGTTCCAGATGCTACCTAGGTATCTCTTCAACAAAGAATATCATGAGAAAGAAGCAAATTTGATAATAGAAGAATAAGAATCTTTTTTGAAAATGATATGCTATGGGGTAAATGTAACAAGTGCCGGGTGGACAGGATTCGCTGTAGGCATACGCTGTCGGCATTTAATATTGCA
The DNA here is from genome assembly GCF_027579735.1 of Bombina bombina. Classification (NCBI taxonomy): domain Eukaryota; kingdom Metazoa; phylum Chordata; class Amphibia; order Anura; family Bombinatoridae; genus Bombina; species Bombina bombina. Next base: position 194,475,884 of record NC_069508.1, on the reverse strand, counting down.
CAAGCATTTCTAGTTAAATGCTTGTGCAATGCCACCCCTTGCTCACCGGCGGCCAATCGGCAGCTAGCAGGGGGCATCAATCATCCCGGTCGTAACTGCTTCTTCCATTTTTGACGAGAACAATGGGTGTAGAAAGCAGCGTCCGCTGCTTGTTAAATCTTCCCCTTTGTCTGAATCACAAAATAATATTTTTGAGTTTCATATCCATTTAACAACAGAGCCATCTCATGCCTCGGTGCTGAAGCTGTTTTTAAATTTTAATCATACATCTTTTTTTTCATTAGATCATGTACTTTCAGAATCAGCTATTTCAAATGACAAAGTAAA